>NC_134398.1:209213047-209327290 GCF_050003625.1 Haematobia irritans
CGATGAGTGGAGAGGTGAGGAGAGGAGAGGAGAGGAGAGGAGAGGAGAGGAGAGGAGAGGAGAGGAGAGGAGAGGAGAGGAGAGGAGAGGAGAGGAGAGGAGAGGAGAGGAGAGGAGAGGAGAGGAGAGGAGAGGAGAGGAGAGGAGAGGAGAGGAGAGGAGAGGAGAGGAGAGGAGAGGAGAGGAGAGGAGAGGAGAGGAGAGGAGAGGAGAGGAGAGGAGAGGAGAGGAGAGGAGAGGAGAGGAGAGGAGAGGAGAGGAGAGGAGAGGAGAGGAGAGGAGAGGAGAGGAGAGGAGAGGAGAGGAGAGGAGAGGAGAGGAGAGGAGAGGAGAGGAGAGGAGAGGAGAGGAGAGGAGAGGAGAGGAGAGGAGAAAAGTAATTCTTCTCACACGCAGAGAAGGAATATGATCACCTCAAACATGTTTCAAGAGCAAAATGTTATATTTGTATGGTGACCATGTAACATGTTTGTCACTAAAATGTTATTTTCACGTCAAATATAACCTGCTTGCCGAAATCAGATACATGATTTCCGAGAAAATAACATGGCTGCGAAAACCATGTTACATGGTCACCACCCAAAAATAACATTTTGCTCTTAAAACATGTTTGAGGTGAACATATTTCTTCTCTGGGTGCATGTGTGTTTGGTAAAATTTTCAATAGTTTAAAAGCTCCTGATATTATTTTCGACATTTTTGGGGGTTTGAGCAGAAAGATAAACTTTTTCCAACTTAATGTATTCAACCCTTTGTTGGCCGAGTCAAGGGCTATAACTTTGCTAAAGACTGCAAAAAAAATCCACAGCATTTCGAGCTATGAGAAAATTGCAAAAAAAAAGTACTTAAAATCGATTTTGGCGAAAAAAAAAACTATAGAAGATTATAAAATGCGAACGGCAACCAATCTAGCAATATCCTTTCACGGAGTACTTTCGGCTGAGATAAGTGATTTTTTTATTCGGAGTCTAAAATTTAAATATTGCGTCACTGTGTCATTAGCAACCTCCTACAGGAACTTTTTACACTAAAAATAACTCTTCGGAAAAAAACTAAAAACCTAAACTAAATGTTTTCTTCAGCAAATAAGACAAATTATCATAGAACAATACAGGCTTGTAATTCCATTCGTAAATACCACCAACCACAACATCTGGAATTACATATTAGCTCTTACTTTAACACACTTTCACACACACACGCACATATTCGCCCATGAACTCTTCAAGTCCCTAAGTTAAGATAACTCATTCATTTCAATGTATCCATTCATATTATCATTATTATTATTATTATTATTGTGATTGTTGTTGTATTGAAATGTAAAAGTAACCAATACAAATAAACAAAACAACAACCACAACACTAATTGCCCTATCAATCACTCATTTGAATGAATAAATCAACAAGAAAACTAATCGATAAGTGCTTAACAAACTACTAATTACTATCATATGTGGATACATATATACACCCTCAAAAAAAATCGCTTCTTTAACATATGTTCCAAACATATTTTGCAGGAAGCACATATATTATTGGATACTGCCGAAATATTAATATGTTTGTTTTATGTGAACATATTATATGTTTGGAAGCATTTTGAGCCCAAAAATATTATATGCTTGGAAGAATTTTCCCCAAAGAAGATTGTGATCATTCCCTCACATAATTTTCACTTCCACGAAATTTTTAGTTCTTGGCACCTTTTTCTGTAATACAAATAATGTTGAAGAAATTATTCAATTTTATAATTTTTTTTTTAATTTTACCTTTCGCCTGGGCGGAGAATCGAACCGAGGCCCATACAGTTTGAAAGCCAACACACTAGCCACTGGGCTACGTAGTAGTTATAGTCACCAGTAGACAATTATCGTTACAAGTTACATTTATATAGCATACTTTGCAGCGCCCACGAGCCCATGCAAACATAACATTATTTAAAAGAAACATACATTTGTTGGCCACGTGGAGCAGTGGTTAGCATGTCTGCCTTGCATGCAAAGGGTCGTGGGTTCAATTCTTGCTCCGACCGAACCAATTTTTTTTTGCAATTTAGACATTTATACTATATTAAATTTTTATAATGAAACTTCGAAATGTGGGTTATTAAAAATTTACAGTCCCCACATACATAAAATTCTCCTCTCAAGGCGAAAACACATGCTGTTTTTTTCAAATCTCTATGCTCTTGGTTCCGAATGTCTATTCTCTTTACTCCGAATACTCATTCTAATATTCAAATTAAATAATATTTAGACTTAAGCATATAAAATTTTTGGCCTTATCATAAAGCAGTTTTCCGAAACAACATACAACCGTTTCACAGAAATTGTAAACATATATATGTTTGCTCGAAATTTGTAAATTTATATATGTTTACATTCACACATATTATTTTTATGAAACATTCATACCCCAAACATAATATATTTTAACATATTAACATATGTGTCCCAAACATTTAGTGTTAGTTTAGGAACATTACATGTTGGCACTTAAATATATTGTGTTTAAAAATTGTGCCCGAAACACATTTTGTTTATATCGGAACATATGAAAAACATATTTTTCTAACAGTGTATATATATATGAATGCAACCATGTAAATTAGTGTGTGAATGTGTTTGTGTGTGTGTGTGTGTATGGGTGGGTATATTAGAGAATATCATTAACTTCTCATTTATTAAATAAATATATACATGTGTATATTTAGGATTTGGTTTATTTTGGGTCATGTTCAAATAGGGGTTAAGCCTTTATTGGAAACATTAAATAGTTAAATATTTGACACCACAATACGATTAGAGTGTAGCAGAAAATATGAAATTGATAACTTTTAAGATGTTCGATATTCATAAACTCATACTAAAGTTGCAATTGATTTTTAAGATAAAATGAAATATGTTTGCAATGAAGATTTTAAAAATGTAATCCAATCAATACTCATAAGCTTTTAAAATTTTGTATACTCTAAGATAGTACATATGTTTGCAACACCAAGAAAGGGACGAGATAGATACTATGTGTCTTTGGTAGAAATACACAGTGACGGCTCTATAGCAAGTTTGCCACTCGATGCAACAATAATCTACCAAAATTTGGAGAAATTTATATATTTCTATATTTTGTCAAAATTTTGTTAAAATTTTATATCTATAGAAAATTTTGTCAAAATTTTATTTCTATAGAAAATTTTTGCAAAATTTTATTTCTATAGAAAATTTTATCAAAATTTTATTTCTATAAAAAATTTTTGCAAAATATTATTTCTATACAAATTGTAGTATTTCTATAGAAAATTTTGTAAAAATTTTATTTCTATAGAAAGGTTAGGTTAGGTTATGTGGCAGCCCGATGTATCAGGCTCACTTAGACTATTCAGTCCATTGTGATACCACAGTGGTGAACTTCTATAGAAAATTTTGCCAAAATTTTATTTCTGTAGAAATGACAAAAATTTATTTCTATAGAAAATTTTGTCAAAATTTTATTTCCATTCTTTTTGTTTTGTTATTATTGGTTTTGTTCTTTAAAACAACAACAATGTTGTTTTTATTGCAGCTTAAAACCATACATTGATTAAACTACAAGTGTAGCTTAACCAACAGAGGAAAAGAATGTTTGTCAAATTTATTTGGGTAAAGCCCTATCGACTGCTAGATGGTTGGATGGACGCACGTTTCGGAATTACCACATTCCTCATCAGCATGCTCTACTTGCAGCAAAACTATCAACCAATTATCAGAATAAATTCAGGCAGTTCATTAAACCCAACAATGAACCACACTTGAACTTTCCGTAAAAAGGTTTTACATGATAGCCGGCTTATGCCGAAATAAATTCGTACAAACATATCTCTTTTCCTTTGCCACCGTCAAATCATCTATTTACGTGCAGTTGGCTGGGTTTATTTTGAGCGTGCTTCTTCTTCCTGCTTTTCCCAAATAAATTTGACAAACATTCTTTTCCTTTGTTGGTTAAGCTACACTTGCAGTTTAGTCAATTCATGGTTTTAAGCTGAAATAAAAAAACAACAACAATGCTTAAAAAACTAAACCAACAATAACAAAACAAAACGAACGGGAAAATTTTATTTCTGTAGAAAATTTTGTCAAAATTTTATTTCTGTAGAAGTTTTGTCAAAATTTTATTTCTATAGAAAACTTTGTCAAAATTTTATTTCTATGGAAAATCTTGTCAAAATTTTATTTCTATTTTGTCAAGATATTATTTCTATAGAAAAAATTTTATTTCGTTATTGTTGTTTTTTTTGATCTCAGCTTAAAGCCATGCATTGACTATACTACAAGTGTAGCTTAACCAACAGAGGAAAAGTATGCTTGTCAAATTTATTTGGGCAAAGCCCTACAGACTGCAAGATGGTTGGATGTACAGCTGTTTCGGAATTACCACATTCCTCATCAGCATCCTCTACTTGCAGCAAAACTATCAAAACTATATTTCGGGAGGTTCAAGTGTAGTTCACTTTGGGTTGAGTGAATTACCCGAATTTATTCTGATAATTGGTTGATAGTTTTGCTGCAAGTAGAGGATGCTGATGAGGAATGTGGTAATTCCGAAACAGCTGTACATCCAACCATCTTGCAGTCTATAGGGCTTTGTCCAAATAAATTTGACAAGCATACTTTTCCTCTGTTGGTTAAGCTACACTTGTAGTATAGTCAATGCATGGCTTTAAGCTGAGATCAAAAAAAAAAACAACAATAACGATTGAAGAGAAGACAACAATAACAAACAAAGCCAAAATTTTATTTCTATAGAAAATTTTTTCAAAATTTTATTTAGATAGAGAATTTTGTAAAAATTTTATTTCTACACAAAATTTTGCACAATATTATTTCTATGCAAATTGTTGTCAAAATTTTACTTCTATAGAAAATTTTGTAAAAATTTTATTTCTATAGAAAACTTTGTAAAAATTTTATTTCTATTTTTGCCAAAATTTTTTTCTAACAAAACTTTGTCAAAATTTCTTTTCTATAGAAAATTTTGTCAAAATTTTATTTCTACAGAAAACTTTGTTAAAATTGTATTTCTATAGAAAATTTTGTCAACATTTTATTTCTACAGAAAATTTTGTCAAAATTTTATTTTTATAGAAACTTTTGTCAAAATTTTATTTCTATAGAAGATTTTGTCAAAATTTTATTTCTGTAGAAAATTTTGGCAAAATTTTATTTCTATGGAAAATTTTTGCCAAAATTGTAATTCTATACAAAATTTTAATTTTGTCAAAATTTTATTTCTAGAGAAAGTGTTATCAAAATTTTATTTCTATAGAAAATTTTGTCAAAATTTTATTTCTATGAAAAATTTTGTCAAAATTTTATTTCTATAGAAATATTATGAAAATTTTATTCCTATAAAAAAATTTTGCAAAATATTATTACTATACAAATTGTTGTATTTCTATAGAAAATTTTGTCAACATTTTATTTCTATAGAAAATTTTGTAAAAATTTTATTTTAATAGATAATTTTGCCAAAATTTTATTTCTGTAGAAAATTTTGGCAAAATTTTATTTCTGTAGCAAATTTTCTCAAAATTTTATTTCTGTAGAAAATTTTGTCAAAATTTTATTTCAATAGAAAATTTTGTTAAATTTTTATTTCTATAAAAAATTTTGTCAAAATTCTACTTCTATAGAAAATGTTGTCAAAATTTTATTTCTATAGAAAATTTTGTCAAAATTTTGATTGTATACTCTACTCAAATTTTTGTCAAAATTTTATTTCTACAGAAAATTTTGTCAAAATTTTATTTCTATAGAAACTTTTGTCAAAATTTTATTTCTATAGAAAATTTTTTTAAAATTTTATTTCTGTAGCAAATTTTCTCAAAATTTTATTATTGTAGAAAATTTTGTGAAAATTTTATTTCAATAGAAAATTTTGTCAAAATTTTATTTCTATAGAAAATTTTGTCAAAATTTTATTTCTATAGAAAATTATGTCAAAATTTTATTTCTATGGAAAATCTTGTCAAAATTTTATTTATATTTTGTCAAGATATTATTTCTATAGAAAAAAAATTATTTCTATAGAAAATGTTTTCAACATTTTATTTCTATAGAAAATTTTTTCAAAATTTTATTTTGTTAGAGAATTTTGTAAAAATTTTATTTCTACAGAAAATTTTTGCACAATATTATTTCTATGCAAATTGTTGTCAAAATTTTACTTCTATAGAAAATTTTTGCCAAAATTTTATTTCTAACAAAACTTTGTCAAAATTTCATTTCTATAGAAAATTTTGTCAAAATTTTATTTCTACAGAAAACTTTGTTAAAATTGTATTTCTATAGAAATTTTTGTCAACATTTTATTTCTACAGAAAATTTTGTCAAAATTTTATTTCTATAGAAGATTTTGTCAAAATTTTATTTCTATTGAAAATTTTGGCAAAATTTTATTTCTATGGAAAATTTTTGCCAAAATTTTAATTCTATACAAAAATTTAATTTTGTCAAAATTTTATCTCTGTAGAAAATTTTGTCAAAATTTTATTTCTAAAAAAATTTTTGCAAAATATTATTTCTATACAAATTGTAGTATTTCTATAGAAAATTTTGTCAAAATTTTATTTCTATAGAAAATGTTGTCAAAATTTTATTTCTATAGAAAATATTGTCAAAATTTTATTTCTATAGAACATTTTGTCAAGATATTATTTCATTTCATGTTAGCCTGATACCGAAACAGGCAGTTGATGTCCAAATGCATTATATCTAATTATACAATTATTTTTCGAGCTTTATGGACAGATATACATTAAGGAACATGGTTAATAGAGCCATTGAAAAGAAAACGCCAGATACGTGTATAGATTTGTATCTGGCGTTTTCTTTTCAATGGCTCTATTAGCCATGTTCCTTAATCTATATCTGTCCATAAAGCTCGAAAAATAGTTGTATAATAAGATATTATTTCTATAGAAAATTTTTGAAAAATGGTTTTTGATTTCAAATTGTTGTCAACATTTTATTTCTATAGAAAATTTTGTCAAAATTTTATTTCTATAGAAAATTTTGCCAAAATTTTATTTCTGTAGAAAAATTCGTCAAAATTTTATTTGGTTGTTGTTTTTTTTTTATTTCAGCTTAAAACCATGAATTGGCTAAACTACAAGTGTAGCTTAACCAACATAGGAAAAGCGATATGATTGTACGAATTTATTTCGGCATAAGCCGGCTATTATGCAAAACTTTTTTTCGGAAGGTTCAAGTCTGGTTCATTGTTGGGTTTCATGAACTGCCTGAATTTATTCTGATAATTGGTTGATAGTTTTGCTGCAAGTAGAGGATGCTGATGAGGAATTCCGAAACGTGCGTCCATCCAACCATCTTGCAGTCTATAGGACTTTGCCCAAATAAATTTGACAAACATTCTTTTCCTCTGTTGGTTAAGCTACACTTGTAGTTTAGTCAATTCATGGTTTTAAGCTGAAATAAAAAAACAACAAGAATGCTTAAAAAAGTAAACCAACAATAACAAAACAAAACGAACGGGAAAATTTTATTTCTGTAGAAAATCTTGTCAACATTTTATTTCTGTAGAAGTTTTGTCAAAATTTTATTTCTATAGAAAATTATGTCAAAATTTTATTTCTATGGAAAATCTTGTCAAAATTTTATATATATTTTGTCAAGATATTATTTCTATAGAAAAAAATTTATTTCTATAGAAAATGTTGTCAACATAGAAAATTTTTCCAAAATTTTATTTAGATAGAGAATTTTGTAAAAATGTTATTTCTACAGAAAATTTTTCCACAATATTATTTCTATGCAAATTGTTGTCAAAATTTTACTTCTATAACAAAACGAACGGGAAAATTTGATTTCTGTAGAAAATTTTGTCAAAATTTTATTTCTGTAGAAGTTTTGTCAAAATTTTATTTCTATAGAAAATTTTGTAAAAATTTTATTTCTATAGAAAACTTTTATTTCTATTTTTGCCAAAATTTTATTTCTAACAAAACTTTGTCAAAATTTCATTTCTATAGAAAATTTTGTCAAAATTTTATTTCTACAGAAAACTTTGTTAAAATTGTATTTCTATAGAAAATTTTGTCAACATTTTATTTCTACAGAAAATTTTGTCAAAATTTTATTTTTATAGAAACTTTTGTCAAAATTTTATTTCTATAGAAGATTTTGTCAAAATTTTATTTCTATAGAAAATTTTGGCACAATTTGATTTCTATGGAAAATTTTTGCCAAAATTTTAATTCTATACAAAATTTTAATTTTGTCAAAATTTTATCTCTGTAGAAAATTTTGTCAAAATTTTATTTCTATAAAAAGTGTTTGCAAAATATTATTTCTATACAAATTGTAGTATTTCTATAGAAAATTTTGTCAAAATTTTATTTCTATAGAAAATTTTGTCAAAATTTTATTTCTATAGAAAATGTTGTCAAAATTTTATTTGTATAGAAAATATTGTCAACATTTTATTTCTATAGAACATTTGGTCAAGATATTATTTCATTTCATGTTAGCCTGATACCGAAACAGGAAATAAAATTTTGACAAAATTTTCTATAGAAATAAAATTTTGATAACATTTTCTCTAGAAATAAAATGTTGACAAAATTTTGTACAGAAATAAAATTTTGGCAAAAAATTCTATTAAAATAAAATTTTGGCAAGATTTGCTACAGACATAAAATTTTGACAAAATTTTCTATAGAAATAAAATGTTGACAACAATTTGAAATCAAATAACATTTTTCAAAAATTTTCTATAGAAATAATATCTTATTATACAATTATTTTTCGAGCTTTATGGACAAATATAGATTAAAGAACATGGTTAATAGAGCCATTGAAAAGAAAACGCCAGATATGTGTATAGATTTGTATCTGACGTTTTCTTTTCAATGGCTCTATTAGCCATGTTCCTTAATCTATATCTGTCCATAAAGCTCGAAAAATAATTGTATAATAAGATATTATTTCTATAGAAAATTTTTGAAAAATGTTATTTGATTTCAAATTGTTGTCAACATTTTATTTCTATAGAAAATTTTGTCAAAATTTTATGTCTGTAGCAAATCTTGTCAAAATTTTATTTTAATAGAAATTTTTGCCAAAATTTTATTTCTGTACAAAATTTTGTCAAAATTTTATTTCTAGAGAAAATGTTAGCAAAATTTTATTTCTATAGAAAATTTTGTCAAAATTTTATTTCTAGAGAAATATTGTGAAAATTTTATTTCTATAAAAAAATTTTGCAAAATATTATTTCTATACAAATTGTTGTATTTCTATAGAAAATTTTGTCAACATTTTATTTCTATAGAAAATTTTGTAAAAATTTTATTTCTATAGAAAATTTTGCCAAAATTTTATTTCCATAGAAATTTTTGCCAAAATTTTATTTCTGTAGAAAATTTTGTCAAAATTTTATTTCTATAGAAAATTTTGTCAAAATTTTATTTCTGTAGCAAATTTTCTCAAAATTTTATTTCTGTAGAAAATTTTGTCAAAATTTTATTTCAATAGAAAATTTTGTTAAATTTTTATTTCTATAAAAATTTTGTCAAAATTCTACTTCTATAGAAAATGTTGTCAAAATTTTATTTCTATAGAAAATGTTGTCAAAATTTTATTTCTATAGTAAATTTTGTCAACATTTTATTTCTATAGAAAATTTTGTCAAAATTTTATTTCTGCAGAAAATTTTATCAAAATTTTATTTCTATAGAAAATTTTGTCAAAATTTTATTTCTATAGAAACTTTTGTCAAAATTTTATTTCTATAGAAAATTTTGTCAAAATTTTATTTCTATAGAAAACTTTGTCAAAATTTTATTTCTATAGAAAACTTTGTCAAAATTTTATTTCTATATGAAGTATATCTTAGTTCGAGAGGAATATTTCGCAAAATCTACCGAAACATCAAGAATTCTACTAATATACCGAACAGTAACAAATCTACCATCTTTGCTAGAACTCTACGAAATGTGGCAACCGTGCTCCTGAGTCGATCTAGCCATGTCCGTCTGTTTATTTGTGAACAATTTTTTGTAATCAAAGTCTAGGTTGCAGTTTTGGTCCAATCATCGTCAAATTTACCACAGATATCTATTTTGGGTCACAATCAAACCCTTTTGATTTTGGAAGAAATCGGTTCAGATTTAGATATAACTCTTATATATATCCTTGGTACGATATGTAATTACATGGCACCAGCAGTCAGAGTTTCACCCTGAAATGCTTTAAATTTTGCACAAGAAGTACAACTGATAGTGTCATAATGTGTGCTGAAGTTGAATGCAGTGTGGTTAGATCTAGATATAGCTCCAATATATATCTTTTTACCGATTTACACTCACAGATCACAGAGAAACTTTGTACAGGGAGTAGAATTAACATAGTTGCTATGCATGTCAAATTTAATTGAAATCGGTTAAGATTCCCATGTATGGTATGTTTTTCCAATTTTGGAGAAAAAAATTTCCACATTTTCCTTGTAAATCGCCACTGCTATGTCGAGCACTTGTAAAAATAACTTAAACTTTCTTATACTTCTAATAAAAATCTATCGATCGATAATCATAAATACACTTTTGTGAATTTGTTTCAAAATTGCTTCAGATTTAAATGTTTTCCATATTTTTTACTAACGTTGTGGTCCACCCCAGGACATTGGTCGGCTTAAATTTAAAGTCTAGAGATTCTGTTCAAGTTCCAAATATTTTGTCCAAATCGAGTCAGATTTAACTTTTCTTACTTGTTTTTTTTTTTTTTTATTAAGAACCAATTTCTCTATGCCTATAAGATTTATTTTCGTTTATATGCTCAATAATCTACTAACTTATTGATAAATCCATATTTAAGATTGTCATTACATGAGTGATATAGAAAAACCATTACTTTCACTTATTTGTAAATACCAATAAAAAATATATGTACATATATGAGAACTTTGATGCCTTCGGTTCATTGACATAAATATTTTATTTTTGGTTCATATATCTGTCCCTTGAGTGCTAACTCATACATAAATACACAAACTATTATTTATTTATAGGTTACTTTTATTTTCGTATGTGTGTAATAAATATTTATGACAATGTATAAGTTCTAATCAAAATTAAATAAAAAAGAAATCTTTTGAATTTATAGTAACAAAAACTATGTTTTATGTGTCATGGGAATTTACGAGAAATTCAAGGGCAGCGACGAGATTAAAATCAAAATTTACGTATGTAACATAAAAATATTTTGAAATGTTCATATTGATTTTGTGTAAACTAGTTTAATTATTGCTAATTTTATTTTCTATTTTAAATATTCAAGGGAAATTTTCAGAAAATTTTAAATAACTGGGTCAAATGGTTAAAACAAAATAAAAACTACATATGGACTAGTTTAGTGTATGAAGAGATTAAAGATTTTGATTTTCATGAAAATGCAATAAAACGAGTGATAGGATTATTATTTTTTTTTCTTATACCGAAAATATTAAGTTTTAATGCAAAACAAAAATTTTCAAAATAAGTTTGCCCGCATCATTCAAATGCCATAAACCAACACAATTATAATCACATTCTAATTTAATACTCATCAATTGACAATATGTTAAACAAATTAATTTTGTTTGAGTGTGGTTCGTAATAATATTAAATTCCACAAATGATAAATTTCCACTAAAAATGAAAACAACTTTCATTTCGCTATTAGGTGAGAAAAACAGAGCGCAATAAATTAAATCGAAATAACAAATAGTCGTTAACTTAATTAATTTCCCACTAAAATTTTAATTAAAACAAAACTCCAAGGCTTCTATGTGGCCATAATAACATTCAGGATATTCTACTTGAAATAATTCATATGTTTGCCCTCCTTTTATTCTGTACTCCAACCACGGTTGCCAAAGTTGGTAGAATTCTACCAAAAATGGAAGATTTTTATAGTTGGGTAGATAGGTAGAATTCTTTATGTTTTGGAAGATTTTGCAAAGAGGAGAAATAAACTTTTGACAAAATTTTCTATAGAAATAAAATGTTGACAAAATTTTCTATAGAAATAAATTTTGGAAAAAATTTTCTATAGAAATAAAATTTTGAAAAAAATTTCTATAGAAATACAATTTTGACAGAACCTTCTATAGAAATAAAATTTTGACAAAATTTTCTATAGAAATAAAATTTTGAAAAAATTTTCTATAGAAATAAAATTTTGACAAAATTTTCCATAGAAATAAAATTTTGACAAAATTTTCTATAGAAATAAAATTTTGCAAAATTTTCTATAGAAATAATATTTTGACAAAGTTTACTATAGAAATAAAATTTTGACAAAATTTTCTATAGAAATAAAATTTTGACAAAATTTTCTATAGAAATAAAATTTTGACAAAATTTTGTATAGAAATGAAATTTTGACAAAATTTTGTATAGAAATAAAATTTTGACAAAATTTTCTATGGATATAAAATACTGACAAAATTTTCTATAGAAATAAAAGAATAGAAATACAATTTTGACAAAATTTTCTATATTAATAAAATTTTGACAAAATTTTCTATAGAAAAAAATATTGACAAAATTTTCTATAAAAATAAAATTAGAATATTTTTTTTTTAGAAAGAACATTTGAATAATTTTTTTTTTAGAAATAAAATTTTGACACAAATTTTCTATAGAAATACAATTTTGACATAATTTACTACAGAAATAAAATTTTGACAAAATTTTCTATAGAAATAAAATGTTGGCAACAATTTTCTGTAGAAATAAAATTTTGACAAAATTTACTACAGAAATAAAATTTTGACAAAATATTCTATAGAAATACAATTTAAATAATTTTTTTAGAAATAAAGTTTTGACAAAATTTTCTATAGAAATAAAATTTTGACAAAATTTTCTATGAAAATAAAATGTTTACAAAATTTTCAAGAAAAATAAAATTTTGACAAAATTTTCCATAGAAATAAAACAATAAAAATAAAACCAAAGAAATAAAATTTTGACATAATTTTCTATAGAAATAAAATTTTGAAAAAATTTTCCATAGCAATAATATTTTGACAAAATTTTCTATAGAAATAAAATTTTGACAAAATTTTCTATAGAAATAAAATTTTGACAAAATTTTCTAAAGAAAAAATATGTTGACAAAATGTTCTATAGAAAAAAAAATATTGACAAAATTTTCTATAAAAATAAAATTAGAATAAAATTTTTTTAGAAATAAAATTTGAATAAATTTTTTTAGAAATAAAATTTTGACACAAATTTTCTTTAGAAATAAAATTTTGACAAAATTCCCTATAGAAATAGAAATATACTACAAAAACAAAACTTTGACTATATATTCTATAGAAATAAAATTTAAATAAATTTTTTTCTAGAAATAAAATTTTGACAAAATTGTTTATTAAATTTTAACCAAATTGTTTATATATATAAAATTTTAACAAAATTTTCTATAGAAATAAAATTTTGACAATATTTTCTATATAAATAAAATTTTGACAAAATTTTCTATAGAAATAAAATTTTTACAAAATATTCTATAGAAATAAAATTTAAATAAAATTTTTTTGGAAATAAAGTTTTGACAAAATTTTCTATAGAAATACAATTTTGAAAAAATTTTCTATGAAAATAAAATGTTGACAAAATTTTCTAGAAAAAAAAATATTGACAAAATTTTCTATAAAAATAAAATTAGAATAAAATTTTTTTAGAAATAAAATTTGAATAAATTTTTTTAGAAATAAAATTTTGACACAAATTTTCTTTAGAAATAAAATTTTGACAAAATTCCCTATAGAAATAGAAATATACTACAAAAACAAAACTTTGACTAAATATTCTATAGAAATAAAATTTAAATAAATTTTTTTCTAGAAATAAAATTTTGACAAAATTGTTTATTAAATTTTAACCAAATTTTTTATAGATATAAAATTTTAACAAAATTTTCTATAGAAATAAAATTTTGACAAAATTTTCTATATAAATAAAATTTTGACAAAATTTTCTATAGAAATAAAATTTTGACAAAATATTCTATAGAAATAAAATTTAAATAAAATTTTTTTAGAAATAAAGTTTTGACAAAATTTTCTATAGAAATACAATTTTGAAAAAATTTTCTATGAAAATAAAATGTTGACAAAATTTTCTAGAAAAATAAAATTTTGACAAAATTTTCTATAGAAATAAAACAATAGAAATAAAACCAAAGAAATAAAATTTTGACACAATTTTCTATAGAAATAAAATTTAAATAATTTTTTTTTTAGAAATAAAGTTTTGACAAAATTTTCTAAAGAAATAAATTTTGGACAAAAATTTCTATAGAAATAAAATTTGGGCAACATTTTCCATAGAAATTAAATTTTAACAATTTTTTTATAGAAATAAAATTTTGAAAAAAATTCAGTAGAAATAAAATTTTGAAAAAGAAGTTCTATAGAAATAAAATGTTGACAAAATTTTCTATAGAAATAAAATTTTGACAAAATTTTGTATAGAAATAAAATGTTGACAAAATTTTGTATATAAATAAAATTTTGACAAAATTTTGTATAGAAATAAATTTTTGACAAAATTTTCTATGGATATAAAATACTGACAAAATTTTCTATAGAAATAAAAGAATAGAAATAAAATTTTCTATAGAAAAAATAGGTTGACAAAATTTTCTATAGACAAAAATATTGACAAAATTTTCTATAAAAATAAAATTAGAATAATTTTTTTTTTTTAGAAAGAAAATTTGAATAATTTTTTTTTTTAGAAATAAAATTTTGACACAAATGTTCTATAGAAATACAATTTTGACATAATTTACTACACAAATAAAATTTTGACAAAATTTTCTATAGATATAAAATGTTGACAACAATTTTCTGTAGAAATAAAATTTTGACAAAATTTACTACAGAAATAAAATTTTGACAAAATATTCTATAGAAATAAAATTTAAATAATTTTTTTAGAAATAAAGTTTTGACAAAATTTTCTATAGAAATAAAATTTTGACAAAATTTTCTATAGAAATAAAATTTTGACAAAATTTTCTAAAGAAAAAATATGTTGACAAAATGTTCTATAGAAAAAAAAATATTGACAAAATTTTCTATAAAAATAAATAAATTTTTTTAGAAATAAAATTTTGACACAAATTTTCTTTAGAAATAAAATTTTGACAAAATTCCCTATAGAAATAGAAATTTACTACAAAAACAAAATTTTGACTAAATATTCTATAGAAATACAATTTAAATAATTTTTTTTCTAGAAATAAAGTTTTTACAAAATTTTTTATAGAAATAAAATTTTGACAAAATTCCCTATAGATATAAAATTTTGACAAAATTTTCTATAGAAATAAAATGTTGGCAAACATTTTTGTAGAAATAGGTTAGGTTAAGTTAGGTTGTAGCCCGGTGTATCAGGCTCACTTAGACTATTCAGTCCATTGTGATACCACATTGGTGAACTTCTCTCTTATCACTGAGTGGTGCCCGATTCCATGTTAAGCTCAATGACAAGGGACCTCCATATTATAGCCGACTCCTAACGGTGGTCCATATTGCAGTGGAACCACTTAGAGAAGCTTTGAAACCCTCAGAAATGTCACCAGCATTACTGAGGTGGGATAATCCACCGCTGTAAAACTTTTTGGTGTTCGATCGAAGCAGGAATCGATCCCACGACCTTGTGTATGCAAGGCGGGCATGCTAACCATTGTACCACAGTGGCTCCCAATAGAAATAAGATTTTAATAAAATTTACTACAGAAATACAATTTTGACAAAATATTCTATAGAAATAAAATTTAAATAAAATTTTTTTAGAAATAAAGTTTTGACAAAATTTTCTATAGAAATAAAATTTTGACAAGATTTTCTATAGAAATATAATTATAATAAAATTTACTATAGAAATAAAATTTTGACAAAATTTTCCATAGAAATAAAATTTTGACAAAATTTTCTATAGAAATAAAATTTTTACAAAATTTTCTATAAACATTTAATTTTCTCTAGAAATACAATTTTGCAAAATAAAAAATATTTTGTTTGGTGGTTTTTTGATAAATTTTTCCCCAATCTTGGAAGATTATTTTTGGCTCGATTGGCAACCGTGAGTCCAACCCCTCAACACACTACATTATGTTGATATTTGCGAGTGGCCTCAGGATATTTAGCGGGTGTCAAATAATAAATAATGGGATTTTAAATAACATACGCATTATCATTGTAGTGTGTATAGCATAAACATGGAGTATGTGTGTGGGGTAAGGTGGACCTGGATAGTTTATATTGGAATGGGGGAAAAAATAATAAACAAGAATAATTTATGTATAAATATAATTAATTTAAATTTGGTTCATTCATGCGATTTTAATGAGTTTAAGCAGTGTTAACCGAGCATAGACAGATATCACCTACATTTCAATATATGCGTGTTGTTTAGCTTCAAAACTATTTTTAATAAAAAAAAACATTGTTTAATTGAATATTTTTTCCCCTAGAACTGCACTTCGAAATAACATTTAGATGTCAATGCCTTTGATAAATGTTAGCAATTATTATTTTATGTATTTTTTTTAGTTTGCAAAACCATCATTGAAAATATATGGTAATTTAACCAAAACATGTTTACACCACGTGTATAAATTGATGGCAATTTATTTCTATTTTATATATCGAATCATATAAATTTGCATAGGAAATTTGAATCGCAAACTGTCAAAGCTATATTTCATCCATAACTACATAAGCCATTGTTTATATTAGTATACTAAACTACTATGGAATAGGGTAATATAAACTGCCACAACTATTTGCAATCCTCCCATAGAAGAAAGAAAAGTAAAATCCATGACATTCTATAATAAAACACTCAGCATACAATCGATGATGAATAACACCATCAATAAGATCGGGTAATATTTGAGAATAATACCCATTTGCAATACATCGACTTCCCCCCTATGATGGAATTCACAAAACGATATATGCCTCACTGGGATACATACCCAAAAATTTCAGCAATGTAATTGAGCGTGGATTACTGTAGTATACTATTTCAGTAAGCTGTATTTAGAGCAGGGCTGTGAATTGGAGTCGGAGTCGTCTAAATTTTCTCGACTCCCACTACGGCTAAACTAAATTTTTTAAAACACTTCCCATTTTTGTAACCAACTAAGTTTTTACGCAAATTAGATTCCATTGTGTTATAAAATGTTATTCCTATCAAAAAATTTTTTTTCAAAATTTTATTTCTATAAAAAATTTTGTAAAAAATTCATTTCTATAGAAAATTTGTCAAAATTATATTTTTAGAATTTTTTATCAAAATTTTATTTTCTATAGAAGATTTTGTCAAAATTTTATTTGTATAGACAATTTTGTAAAAAGTTCATTTCTATAGAAAATTTGTCAAAATTTATTTTAGAGAAATTTTTATCCAAATTGTGTCAAACATTTATTTCTATAGAAAATTTTGTAAAAATTTTATATCTATAGAAAATTTTGTCAAAATATTATTTTTATAGGAAATTTTGTCAAAATTTTATTTTTATAGAAAAATTTTAATTCTGGGGAAAATTATGCCAAAATTTTATTACTATAGAAAATGTTATCCAAATTTTATTTTTATAGAATATTTTGTCAACATTTTATTTCTATAGAAAATTTTGTCAAAATTTTATTTCTAGAGAAAATTTTGTAAAAATTTTGTTTCTATAGAAAATTTTGTCAAATTTTATTTTTATAGAAAATTTTGTCAAAATTTTATTTCTATAGAAAATTTTGTTAAAATTTTATTTCTATAGAAAATTTTGTCAAAATTTTATTTCATTCGTTTTGTTTGTTATTGTTGGCTTCTCTTCAATCGTTATTGTTGTTTTTTTTTTTTGATCTCAGCTTAAAGCCATGCATTGACTAAACTACAAGTGTAGCTTAACCAACAGAGGAAAAGTATGCTTGTCAAATTTATTTGGGCAAAGCCCTATAGACTGCAAGATGGTTGGATGTACAGCTGTTTCGGAATTACCACATTCCTCATCAGCATCCTCTACTTGCAGCAAAACTATCAACCAATTATCAGAATAAATTCGGGTACTTCACTCAACCCAACGTGAACTACACAAATACATACAAATCGATGATTTGAGTTTGGCAAAGGAAAAGAGATATGCTGGCAAATTTGTTTAGGCAGTAGCCGACTATCAAACCCTTTTCGGGAGGTTCAAGTGTAGTTCACGTTGGGTTGAGTGAATTACCCGAATTTATTCTGATAATTGGTTGATAGTTTTGCTGCAAGTAGAGGATGCTGATGAGGAATGTGGTAATTCCGAAACAGCTGTACATCCAACCATCTTGCAGTCTATAGGGCTTTGCCCAAATAAATTTGACAAGCATACTTTTCCTCTGTTGGTTAAGCTACACTTGTAGTTTAGTCAATGCATGGCTTTAAGCTGAGATAAAAAAAAACAACAAAATTTTAATTCTATAGAAAAAATATGTTGCCAAAATTTTCTATAGAAATAAAATGTAGACAAAATATTTTATTGAAATAAAATTTTGACAAAATTTTCTATAGAAATAAAATTTTGACAAAATTTTCTATAAGAAATAAAAGTTTGACACACGCTAACTTCCGAACGAAACAAGCTATCGACTTGAAACTTGCACAAGTAGTTGTTATTGATGTAGGTCGGATGGTATTGCAAATGGGCCATATCGGTCCACTTTTACGTATAGCCCCCATATAAACGGACCCCCAAATTTGGCTTGCCGATCCTCTAAGAGAAGCAAATTTCATCCGATCCGGCTGAAACTTGGTACATGGTGTTGGTATATGGTCTCTAACTACCATGCAAAATTGGTCCACATCGGTCAATAATTATATATAGCCCCCATATAAACCGATCCCCAGATTTGGCGTGCGGAGTCTCTAAGAGAAGCAAATTTCATCCGATCCGGCGGAAATTTGGTACATGGTGTAAGTATATGGTCTTTAACAACCATGCAAAAATTGGTCCACATCGGCCCATAATTATATATAGCCCCCATTTAAACCGATCCCCAGATTTGGCTTGCGAAGTCTCTAAGAGAAGCAAATTTCATCCGATCCGGCTGAAATTTGGAACATGGTGTTGGTATATGGTATCTAACAACCATGCAAAAATTGGTCCACATCGGTCAATAAATATATATAGCCCCCATATAAACCGATCCCCAGATTTGACCTCCGGAGCCCTGGGAAGAGCAAAATTCAACCGATTCGGTTGAAATTTGGTATGTGGTGTTAATATATGGCCTCAAACACCCATGCAAAAATTGGTCTAAATCGGTCCATAATTATATATAGCCCCCATATAAACCGATCCACAGATTTGACCTCTGGAGCCCCTTGTAAGAGCAAAATTCTTCCGATTCGGTTGAAATTTGGTACGTGATGTTAGTACATGATATTTAACAACTATTGCCAAAAGTGGTCCATATCAGTCCATAATCATATATAGCCCCATATAAAACTGATCCAGAGATTTGGTTTTTCAGCTACTTGGAGGAGCAAATTTCATCCGAGTCAGTTGAAATTTGGTACATTGTGCTAGTATATAGCCGTTAACAACCATGCCTAACTAGGTCCATATCGGTCTATAGTTATATATAGCCCTCAGATAAATAGATCCCCAATCACACAAAAATTGGTCTATATCAAGTTCATAATTCTATATAGCCCACATATAAGCGACCCCCATATTTCTATTCTCGCTCTCTACGTTCCGTGCAAAAGTCCATATCGATTCGTAATTATTTGTAGACTTACCTACACATACCGTTTTTGTCTAATATATACCACGTATGGACTAACTCACAATTTAGAAAACGATGTTAAGAAGTTTTAAGATACCACAACCCAATTAATTCGATTCGTAGAAGTTTCTACGCAATCCATGGTGGAGGGTACATAAGATTCGGCCTGGCCGAACTTACGGCCGTATATACTTGTTTTTTACTAAAATTGTATTTCGTCCCATGACGTTTAAGTGCATAGATTTTGTAGGAGTGTAAACAATTTTGTCCAAATCGGTTCAGATTCAAATTCATGCATATATAGATTCAAATTTAGAATATATAGCACGCAAGAATTTGAAGCATTTGAGATGATATCAATAATTTTGTTACACAATGTGGACCCACATTGCCTAAAATTTGACCCAAATTGCCTTAAATTTGAAATATAGAGTTCAATTTGCATTAAATTTAAAATTAAATTTTTTTTGCACAAATAAATAAATCGATAATTTATATCGATCCGCCCACGATAGCACTTCAAATTAGTGGTATTAAAATGAGATTTAGTTATATTACCCGGAGTCGGAGTCATGCTGGAGTCGTAGTTGGAGTCGAGCAAAATTGGCTAGACTCCACAGCCCTGATTTAGAGTATCAAATTGTCGTCACTGCCCGACTTTAGCTCTTTATTTATGTCTCAATCAACAAAAATAATAACGATTATTTTATGTGCTTAATATATAATTTCATTCACACCTCGGGGAATATATATTTTATTTATATTTATTTTTTTTTTTCATTCATAAATCATTAATTAACATAAATTAATATAAAATAGTTTTTAATCTACCACTTCACATTTATGTTAAAAACCTGATGAAAACAAATGTGGTCATTCTTCATAGTTTCTATAATATTTCATTTAAATACAAATACGCATTTTATGACATATTCACACTAAAAAGAAGGAAAGATCCAATTAAGTTAAATTAATGAAAAAAATGATACCTATATATTTACTCACAATAAATTCTTGGGAAGGAAAAATTATCTCTATAGATTAACAGTGAAACCTTTTCCGAAAACCAGACATCTCCTAAAAATGTACACTTTTGAGACATTGTGAGCCTTTTTCTCCATTAACGCATTAATATTAACCTCTAATAACTGGACATCTCCCAAATGTGAAAAAAATTGGCATCCGAAGAAGGTGACATACCTTCGGAGAGGTTTCACTGTAATTGATTCGATTTCAAATTGTTACTATGTGCAAGTAGCAAGTAGTCTAACGTCTGCCTACAAGGATATATATCACCCGCAACCTACCACCATACAATCCATATGTGGTGTCACTCACATATACTGAAACACTCACAGACAGCTGTACTTAACAAAGCTGTAATATAAATGATGACCCACATACTTCAACGACACTGAGTCCATAGACATCAACCACATGAGTATATGAAATGCGAGAGAGAGAGAGAGTAACAATACCCACTGCAAGCCTCCATACATTCATAAATATATACTTACCATGCTTGTTTTGAGTCTGACCCACCCTTAGTGTCGGTAGCCTAAATTCAATTTTTTATATGAAAAAAAATTATTTTGGCCATAACTCCTTAACTATGCGTTATAGAGTAAAAAGGCCCCAAAAAATTAAAATTTCAAATAAAATCTTCGAAAATTTTAATTTTTTTGTTATGCAAAACTTATTTTAGCTATATCTCCTTAAATATGCGTTATAGAGCGAAAAGGACCTTAATTCGTAACCATACCCGAACAAATTAAAATTTCCCTGAAAATCCTCGAAATATTAAATTTTTTATATTAAACATATATTTCGGCCACATCTCCTTAAATATGCGTCTTAGAGCGAAAAGGAGCTTAATTCATGACCAGCCCCTAAAAATCAAAATTTTTATGAAAAACCTAAAAAAATTGAAGTTTTTATATGCAAAATTTATATTAGCCATATCTCCTTAAATATGCGTTATAGAGCGAAAAGAACCTTAGTTCGTAACCATCCACCAAAAAATTTAAATTTCTATGAAAATACTCGAAAAATTGAAATTTTTATATGAACAACTTATTTTGGACATATCTCCTTAAATATGCGTCCTAGGGCGAAAAGAACCTTAACTCGTAACCACCCCAGAAAAATTAAAAATTCAATGATTCAATTTTTCATATGAAATACTTATTTTGGCGGTATTTCCTTAAATATGCTTCCTAGAGCGAAAAGAACTACTCCTAAAAAATAAATTTTCAATGAAAATCCTGAAATTTTTTTGAAAATCCTTGAAAAATTGATATTTTTATATGAAAAACTTATTTTGGCCATATTTCCTCAAATATGCGTCATAGAGCAACAAAGATCTTAATTTGTGACCACCCAAAAAGTCAAAATTTCCATGAAATTCCTTGAAAAATTTCCATTTTTATATGAAAAACTTATTTTGGCCATAGCTCCTTAAATACGCGTCCTAGAGCCAAACGGACCTGAATTCGTGACCACCCCCAAAAAGTCACAATTTCAATGAAAATCCTCAAAAAATTTAAATTTTTATATGAAAAACTTATTTTGGCCATAACTCCTTAAATATGCGTCCTAGCGCGAAAAAGACCTTAATTCATGACAACCCCAAAAAAATTACAGTTTCAATGAAAATCCTCGAAAAATTAAAATTTTTTAAAAGAAAAACTTATTTTTGCCATATCTCCTTAATTATGCGCCATAGAGCAAAAAAATACCTTAATTCGTGACCACCCCAAAAATCAAAATTTCCATGAAAATCCTTGAAAATTTTAACAAAATTAAAATTTCTATAGAAATCTTAAAAAAATTGAATTTTTTATATGAAAAACTTATTTTAGCCATATCTCCTTAAATATGCGTCCTACAGCGAAAAGGACCTTAATTCATGACTATACCCAAAAAATCTAAAATTCTATGAAAATCCTCGTAAAAAAATTTATGAAAATCCTCGAAAATTGAATTTTTTATATAGAAACTTATTTTGGCCATATCTCCTTAAATATGCGTCCTAGAGCGAAAACGACCTTAATTCGTGGCCAACCCCAATCAAAAATTCAATAAAAATTTTAAAAAATTAAAATTTCTATGAAAATCCTCGGAAAATTGAATTTTTTACATGAAAAAACTTATTTTGGCCACATCTCCTTAAATATGCGTCATAGAGTAAAAAAAGACCGTAATTCATGACCACCCCAAAAAAATTAAAATTTCAATGAATATCACCGAAAAGTTTTAAAAATTTGAATTTTTCATATAAAATTTTTTTTGGCCATATCTCCTTAAATATGCGTCCCAGAGTGAAAAGGGCCTTAATTCGTGACAAACCCCAAAAATCAAAATTCAATGAAAATCCTCGAGAAATTTAAATTTTTATATGAAAATCTCATTTTGGCCATATCTCCTCAAATTGGCGTCCTAGAGCGACAAGGACCTTCATTCATGATAACCTCCAAAAAATCAAAAATTCGATGAAAGTCCTCGACAAATTTAAAAAATTTAAATTTCTACGAAAATCTTCGAAAAATTAAATTTTTTTTTATGAAAAACTTATTTTGACCATAATTCCTTAAATATGCGCAGTAGGGCGAAAATTACCTTAATTCATGACAACCCCCAAAAAATTGCAGTTTCAATGAAAATCCTCGAAAAATTGAAATTTTTATATGAAAAACTTATTTTGACCATAATTCCTTAAATATGCGTTATAGAGCGAAAAGAACCTTAATTCGTAACCATACCCGAAAAAAATAAAATTTCCATGAAAATCTTTGAAAAATTCAATTTTTTATACGGAAGATTTATTTTTTCGGTATTTCCTTAAATATGCGTCCCAGAGCGAAAAAGACCTTAATACGTGACCACCCCCAAAAAAACAAAAATTCAATGAAAATCTTTGAAAAATTTAACAAAATTAAAATTTCTTTGAAAATCCTCAAAAAATTTAATTTTTTATATGAAAAACTTATTTTGGCCATATCTCCTTAGGACCTTAATTCGTGACCAACCCCAATCAAAATTTCAATAAAAATTTTAAAAAATTAAAATATCTATGAAAATCCTCGGAAAATTGAATTTTTTACATGAAAAACTTATTTTGGCCATGTCTCCTTAAATATGCGTCCTACGACGAAAAGGACCTTAATTCATAACCACCCCCAAAAAATTAAAATTTCAATGAAAATCACCGAAAAGTTTTAAAAATTAAAATTTCTATGAAAACCCTCACAAAATTGAATTTTTCATATAAAAAAAATTTTGGCCATAGCTCCTTAAATATGCGTCCCTTAGTGAAAAGGGCCTTAATTCGTGACAAACCCCAAAAATCAAAATTCTATGAAAATCCTCGAGAAATTTAAATTTTTATATGAAAATCTCATTTTGGCCATATCTCCTCAAATTGGCGTCCTAGAGCGACAAGGACCTTAATTCGTGACCACCCCCAAAAAATCAAAATTTTGACGAAAATCCTCAAAAAAATGTAAATTTTTATATGAAAAACTTATTTTGGCCATAACTCCTTAAATATGCGTCCTAGAGCCAATAGGACCTCAATTCGTGACCACCCCCAAAAAATCAAAATTTCGATGAAAATCCTCAAAAAAAATATAAATTTTTATATGAAAATCTTATTTTGGCCATAACTCCCCAGCAAAAAAAAACGTCGCCAAAAAAGTAGTGAAAATGTTCTTTTTGGATCCGGAAGTGGCGCAGAAGCGATGATTTTAACATGGGCTTGTCATAGGACGGATGTCCACCATTTCAACAACCGTTGCACTGAATTTGCATCACTTCTTAAGGTGTGATGCGAATCCAGTGATTTGGATGTGAATAAAGAAATTTTGGGATATTTTGACGAATAAATAAATTAAAAAATTTATTTATGATTTTTAATGCATTATAACGCTTGTCCGGAACGTTTGACATCAAATATTTTCAAAAATTCGCAATTTTGCTAGGAATGATTTAGAAATTTTTTCGGCGAAATTTAAATAATTTGCACTATTTTATTAATTTTTAATATATTTTTTAACCCATTTGAAACAATAAAATTTTAAATTTCCCATTAAAAATATAAAAAAAGCAAGTTATAAAAAATTGACTCAAATAAACTTCCTGTGCAGTTAAAATAAAAAACATCTTTCGAAGGACATTTTTGCAAGTGCTTTTAATGTTGTGCCTTAAGAAGAACTTCCAATTTTTTTTTTTTGCTGGGTCCTTAAATATGCGTCCCAGAGCCACAAGGACCTCAATTCGTGACCACCCCCAAAAAGTCAAAATTTCAATGAAAATCCTCGAAAAATTTAAATTTTTATATGAAAAACTTATTTTGGCCATAACTCCTTAAATATACGTCCTAGAGCGAAAAAGACCTTAATTCATGATAACCCCCAAAAAATTACAGTCTCAATGAAAATCATCGAAAAATTAAAAATTTTATATGAAAAACTTATTTTGGCCATATCTCCTTAAATATGCGCCATAGAGCAAAAAAAGACCTTAATTCGTGACCATCTTAATTCGTGACCACCCACAATTTAACTTTATCTGCTATTCGACCCATGAACTGCTGTTTTCTATACCCGTTCATCCTTTCTCAATGTTTTGCTTTGAATTGTTCGTTCCACCCTAATATAAAATAGAACCCCGTACAAAACTAAGGACTATCAGTCGTTTTGCCGACATAAAATATGTATGCCACACAAAAATATGGTTAAATTTTTATTTTTCTTTATATTAAAGACTGTTATTTGCACTAGAGTGTGAATGTGTGTGCTGTGTATGTTAGGGGTCTATGAATACATGGGAGAATATAATGATAGTGTTGGTGTCATAAAATATTCTCACACTAAATAAGCTTAAAATATGCATTGTTATGCACAATTTATATTGCAAAAACACGCACACACACACACACATCCAAATCTAGTGTATTTAAAAATACATATTTATTTTCGCAGACACACTCGCAAATGAAATTGTTTGCCTCCGATTTGCATTTTTTGTCAATTTGATCCTCAAATCATGGGATTAAATTTTCCAATTGTATTGCATTTGATGTCATTTAATATGCTTTGGTCAATCAGATTCTGTCCATAATAATATTTATAATAGATTAAAATATATGGATGTATGGGTGAGTGTGTGTGTGTTTATTGTTATTTTAAATTGACCATAATGTGGAGAAAAGCTAAATTTCACAAAACGAAACCGCGGGAGGTTTCACTTCATTCCACTTGAATGGTTTTAAATGACATGACAGTTGCATGTGACCGATTTCATCGACATTTTTGTTTGACATATGTATATTGTAACAATCTAATACAGCCGGAAGGCGTTTTTAAGGGAAATACTGGTTTTTTGTTTTGATTTCGAGGGGATATAGAATTTAGACGAGATTAAATAAATTTAAATTTTGGCCTCCAAATAGGGTGCAAAATATGTCATTGCCTGAAATTCTAAGAAAATAAAGAAACTTTGAAAAATCTGTTCTCTTCCTTAGCACATTAGCTTGTAGTCCATATTATCATCTATTAGCTGAACTTGATGAAGAATATACCCAAAAGATATTCAAAAAGATCAGTCCAAATGATATGATCCTAAAAGACTAATCTGAAAACTGGCATATATCACTACAAAATAGTCGTGATGAAAGTCAAGCGTAATATATAGCTGAGGACTCAGCACTATACCCTTAACCAAAAATGGTATAAAAAGGAGGTTCCTCACTTAATTTTTACCACACAATGACCACCAAATCTCCAGATTTCTAGCACGGTTGTCACAGTTGGTAGAATTCCAAAAACGGTACATTTTCACTGTTTGGTAGAATTTTTGACGTTTTGGTAGATCTTCTAAAATATTCCTCTTCAACTAAAAGGCACTTCAATTTTCTATAGATGTTGGAGAAAATTTTTTTAGAAATAAAATGTTGACAAAATTTTCTTAGGAAATAAAATTTTTACATACTTTTCTATTGAAAAAAATTATATTTCTAATTTCTTCTAAGAAATAAAATGTTGAGGAAACTTTCTATAGAAATAAAATTTTTATTGTTGTTTTTGATTTCAGCTTAAAACCATGCATTGACTAAACTACATGTGTAGCTTAACCAACAGAGGAAAAGTATGCTTGTCAAATTTATTTGGGCAAAGCCCTATAGACTGCACGATGGTTGGATGTACAGCTGTTTCGGAATTACCACATTCCTCATCAGCATCCTCTACTTGCAGCAAAACTGTCAACCAATTATCAGAATAAATTCAGGCAGTTCGCTAAACCCAAAGTGAACAACACTTGAACCTCCCGAAAAAAGGTTATTGATAGCCGGCTTATGCCGAAATAAATTCATACAAACATCTCTCTTTTCCTTTGCCACCATCAAATCATCGATTTGAGTGCAGTTGGCTGGGTTTATTTTGAGCGTGCTTCCTCTTACTTCATTCGTGTTTATTTGTTGTTTTGATCTCAGCTTAAAAACCATTGCGTTGACTAAACTACAAGAGTAGCTTAACCAACATCTTGCAGTCTATAAGGCTTTGCCCAAATAAATTTCACAAACATTCTTTTCCTCTGTTGGTTAAGCTACTCTTGTAGTTTAGTCACCGCAATGGTTTTAAAGCTGAGATTAAAACAAAAAATATGATTACAGTACAAACCAACAATAAAAAACAAAACACGAATGAAATAATATTTTGACAAAATTTTCTGTAGAAATAAAATTTTGTCAAAATTTTCTATCGAAATAAAATTTTGACAACATTTTTTTAGAAACAAAATTTTGATAAATTTTCTCTAGGAATAAAATTTTGACAAATTTTCTGTGGAAATAAAATTTTGACAAAATTTTCTATAGAAATAAAATTTTAATAAAATTTTCTATAGCAATAAAATTTTGACAAAATTTTCTATAGAAATAAAATTTTGAAAAAAATCGTTAGAAACAAAATTTTTAGAAATTTTCTATAAGAATAAAATTTTGACACAATTTTCTATGGAAATAAAATTTTGACAAAATTTTCTACGAAAATAAAATTTTAAGGCATATAGAAATGTAGAAAATCTTCTATAGAAATACAATTTTTAGAAAATTTTCTATCGAAATAAAATTTTGAGAAATTTTCTTAGAAACAAAATTTTGAGAAATTTTCTCTACGAATAAAATTTTGACAAAATTTTCTATAGAAATAAAATTTAAAAAAATTTTGAGAAATTTTCTGTAAGAAAAAAATGTTGACAATATTTACTATAAAATAAATTTTCTACAAAATTTTCTATAGAAGTAAAATTTTGAGAAACTTTTCTACGGAAACTAAATTTTGAGAAAATTTTCCGTAGAAATAGAATTTTAAAAAAAATTTCTGTGGAAATATAGTCTTAACAAAATTTTCTACGGAAATAAAATTTTAAGAAAATTTTCTGTAGAAATATAATTATGACAAATTTTTCTTTAGAAATAAAATTTTAAAAAATCTTTAAAAACAAACTTTTGAGAAATTTTCTGTAAGAATAAAATTTTGAGAAAATTTACTATAGAAATAAATTTTCTATAGAAATACAATTTTGACAAAATTTCTTATAGAATAAATTTTTTACAAAAATTTCTATAGAAATGTAGTAAATTTTACATAGGAATAAAATTTTGAGAAAATTTTCTATAGAAAGAAAATTTGGAGTTTTATGTAGGAAAAAAATTGAGAAATTTTTCTACAACAATAAAATCTGGAGAAAATTTTTTATAGAAATAAAATTTTGGCAAAATTTTCTATAGGAGTAAAATATTGAGAAAATTTTCTACAGAAATCAAATTTTGACAAAATTTTTATAGAAATAAAATGTTGACAAAGTGGTTATAGAAATAAAATTTATTCGTCTTGTTTTGTTATTGTTGGTTTTTTTTCTTTAATCGTTGTTGTTGTTTTTTTATTTCAGCCTTAAACCATGCATTGACTAAACTACAAGCGTAGCTTAACCAACAGAGGAAAATAATGTTTGTCAAATTTATTTGGGCAAAGCCCTATCGACTGCTAGATGGTTGGATGGACGCACGTTTCGGAATTACCACATTCCTCATCACCCAAAAGTAAACGACACTTGTACATGAAGGAAGAAAGGAAGAAAACCAACAATAACAAAACAAAACGAATGAAAAAATAAATTTTAAGGCATGTAGAAATGTAGAAAATCTTCTATAGAAATACAATTTTTACAAAATTTTCTATAGAAATAAAATTTTGATAAATTTTTCTATAGAAATAAAATTTAAAAAAAATTTTGAGATATTTTCTGTAAGAATAAAATGTTGACAATATTTACTATAAAAATAAATTTTTCTACAAAATATTCTATAGAAATAAAATTTTGAAAATATTTTCTATAGAAATAAAATCTTGAGAAAATTTTCTATAGAAATAAAATATTGAAATCATAATCTATAGAAATAAAAGTTTGAGAAAATTTTCTATAGAAATAAAATTTTGAGAAACTTTTCTATGGAAATTAAATTTTGAGAAAATTTTCCGTAGAAATAAAATTTTTAAAAAAATTTTTGTGGAAATAAAGTCTTGACAAAATTTTCTACGGAAATAAAATTCTAAAAAAATTTTCTGTAGAAATAAAATTGTCACTAATTTTTCTATAGAAATAAAATTAAAAAAAAATCTTTAGAAACAAACTTTTTGAGAATTTTTTATAGGAATAAAATTTTGACTAAATTTTCTATGGAAATAAAATTTTGTTTTGTTTTGTTATTGTTGGTTTTGTTCTTTAAGCATTGTTGTTGTTTTTTATTTCAGCTTAAAACCATACATTGACTAAACTACAAGAGTAGCTTAACCAACAGAGGAAAAGAATGTTTGTCAAATTTATTTGGGCAAAGCCCTATAGACTGCAAGATGGTTGGATGGACGCACGTTTCGGAATTACCACATTCCTCATCAGCATCCTCTACTTGCAGCAAAACTATCAACCAATTATCAGAATAAATTCAGGCAGTTTATTAAACCCAACAAAAACCACACTTGAACCCTCCGAAAAAAGGTTTTACATTGATAGCCGGCTTATGCCGAAATAAATTCGAAAACAAACATATCTCTTTTCCTATGCCACTGTCAAATCATCGATTTGAATTCACATGGCTGGGTTTATTTTGAGCGTGCCTCCTCTTCTTTTTCATTTGTTTTGTTTTGTTATTGTTGGTTTTGTTCTTTAAGCATTGTTGTTGTTTTTTATTTCAGCTTAAAACCATACATTGTTGTTGTTCTTTAAGCAACAACAATGCTTAAAGAACAAAACCAACAATAACAAAACAAAACAAATGAAAAAGAAGAGGAGGCACGCTCAAAATAAACCCAGCCATGTGAATTCAAATCGATGATTTGACAGTGGCATAGGAAAAGAGATATGTTTGTTTTCGAATTTATTTCGGCATAAGCCGGCTATCAATGTAAAACCTTTTTTCGGAGGGTTCAAGTGTGGTTTTTGTTGGGTTTAATAAACTGCCTGAATTTATTCTGATAATTGGTTGATAGTTTTGCTGCAAGTAGAGGATGCTGATGAGGAATGTGGTAATTCCGAAACGTGCGTCCATCCAACCATCTTGCAGTCTATAGGGCTTTGCCCAAATAAATTTGACAAACATTCTTTTCCTCTGTTGGTTAAGCTACTCTTGTAGTTTAGTCAATGTATGGTTTTAAGCTGAAATAAGAAATAAAATTTTGACAAAATTTTCTATGAAAATAAAATTTTAAGGCATGCAGAAATGTAGAAAATCTTCTTTAGAAATAAAATTTTTAGAAAATTTTTTATAGAAATAAAATTTTGTCAAAATTTTCTATCGAAATAAAATTTTGACACCATTTTCTTAGAAACACAATTTTGAGAAATTTTCTCTAAGAATAAAATTTTGACAAATTTTTCTGTAGAAACAAAATTTTGAAAAATTTTCTTTTGAAACAAAATTTTCTTTAGAGACAAAATTTTGAGAAATTTTCTATAGGAATAAAATTTTGACAAAAATTTCTATAGGAATAAAAATTTTGACAAATTTTCTGTAGAAACAAAATTTTGAGAAATTTTCTTTAGACAAAATTTTGAAAAATTTTCTATAGGAATAAAATTTTGACAAAAATTTCTATAGGAATAAAATTTTGACAAATTTTCTATGGAAATAAAATTTTGACAAATTTTTCTATAGAAATAAAATTTTAACAAAATTTTCTATAAAAATAAAATTTTGGCAAAATTTTCTATAGAAATAAAATTTTTACAATAATTTCTATAGAAATAAAATTTTGAGAAAATTTTCTATAGAAATAAAAAGTTTTGACAAAATTTTTATAGAAATAAAATTTTGACAAAATTTTCTAAGGAAATAAAATTTTGACAAAATTTTCTAAGGAAATAAAATATTTACACAGTTTTCCAAAATACCACAAAAACACTTTCGTGTAGCGTGTGATGGCTTTGTCGGCCGTTTCAAGGCCATAATTCGTGTCAAGGGAAGCCAATTTGAACAAATCAAAAATGTAATGTTGTTTCCGCTAGCTTTTGTTTTTAAACAATAAATTTACTTTGTTGCATACATATCAGGCACCCTACTAGCAATATTAGTCTAAGATATCGCATTTTAAATTCCGCTCGTTTCAGAAGCATATCCTTAGTCAATCCAGTTCTTCAATTCCAGTTCAAGTTCCGTGTAAATGATTGTTTAATCTAATTATTCAACATGTTTTTTACACACTTTATGTATTATTGTATATGAATATTGTGTGAAAATCTAGAGAGTAGTCCATTGTAATTAGTTTATTTTGGTCAAATAGACTTAGAATTACATGCTCCGAATGAATAAATAAAATAAATAAATAAATAAAACAGAGAAAAAAGAATATGGTTTTCGTCATTGAAGAAAATCGGAATTACATACATTGACAAATGTTATCTAAACTTAGATAATAAGACCATAAATAAAGACTTCTGTAAACAAAAAATAAGGTTAATTTACATGTGATATGAACAGTTCATAATTATTCTTCTAAATCAAATTCATCCCTGTCATATTAATCCCTAGTGTATGGCAAAGTTTTCTTGATTTTCTAAACATGTCATGTCCCCTTTTCGATACAGCGACTTATTGGAGTCAATGTTTAGGTATAGCCCGTTATTTTTTGTAAGGTTCACTTGACCATTCTGCTCATTGAGTTACCACAACCCATAACCCTCTGTATGCAAGGCGGGCATGCTAACCATTGCACAACGGATTCAGTTTAAGGCAGTGCATAGAAAAATGCACTGATAATGACATTGACATGCAATTTTGGATCGAATGTCATTAACAGCCCTGCCAACTCAAGAAACAAAAGGACCATTCCAGAACGAATTTTTAAATTTGGTATAGGAAGTAAATTAGTGTTCTCCCACATCGAAAGTAAAAATCGTTACCACTGCACACACTCATATCAAGATATTGCATAGACTTTAGTTTTTTCTTATACGTTGAATTATAAACAAATAGGAGGCTTATCTCTCTATAAGACTTCTTAACACATGTGCCTAGGCTATGTTGTTTTTTATAAGCTTAAATTTCGTAACATAATTTTCTTTTTCTCCGACAATAATCATCGCTCGACTCTATGCACCTTGAATGTCATTACCAGACTGATATGCTACATTTACATGGAATGAATACCGAGTCCTTCTGAGAGAAATATACAACTTCCTTTGAGAGCAAAATGTTAACATAACGAACATGTTTGCTTCAAACCTTGTATAACATATTATCCAAAGAAACTCCAAATGAGAATAATGTTAAAACCAGTATAACATAGGCCAAATGTCTTAAAAGAGAACAACTGTTAGAAAGGATAACAGAAAATTTCTCTTTAGACGATAGACAAACTTCTTAAGATTTTTGGTGGGTTTCTATTGTATGATAGGTCATTTCTTCATGATTTTTACTTTTACTAAAGTTTGGGAATTATATTATGTTCATAATTAATTATTGGTAGTAAATTGGTGTAAACTTTTTATTTCATGAAATTCTAAAATTTGGCTATATGTTTATTTTACAATCTCGACACATTACGCTCAAAATCCACATATTTCGTGATTTGAAATTTAATTTTACACTGAAAAAAAAAATATTGCCGTAAGACCAAAAATCTCGTGACATTAAAATACGAATGCGACTTTTGCTTACCAAAGAAGATGTATCTAATATAAAGTGTTTTTTCGCTTCTTTGGCTCGGAATCAATACCAAATTCTTTTGTATTGTTTATTCCTTTATGAGTGCGGGTGAAATTCCAGTCACACGCACACTTCTACTATTTATACAAGGACGCCAAAAACATCTACTGATCGGAGAATGAATCCGCCGAAGACTATTTTTTACCAGTTGATTCCACCGTGGAATATGTCGACCCATTTCGACTCAAATTTAGCGGCCAATTAATCCAAATTATTGATTTAAAACAGAAAAAAATATTAATAATTTTTGTATTTTTTGACAAAATTTTGAACCTTCCAACCGCAATCAATCTATTTTGCAAAAATTTAGCGCAGAACATTTTAATGAAATGTAAATTTTTCATTATAAAATTCGTTGTACAACTAATCTCATTAGCATTCGGATAACTTCAAATTGATTTTATAATGGATAAATTATCTACCCAGCAAAACAAGAGCTTGCTAAAAAGTAGTTTGGATCCCCAATTTGTGATACGGAAGTAGTGCAAATTTAGATCATCTCCAATGAATTTTACATGGGACAGAAGTACTCCATTTTTGGATCCTTTGCATTGCTTTAGAAGTTGTGCCTTGGAAGTTCATTTAGATGAAGAAATTCAAAAAAAATTCCAAATTTCACTTTTTTATTTTTATCAACATTTTTACAAATTGCAAAACTTCTTCCCTTCCACCGGCGGTTGAACCTGGGTCTGTTGTGCACCATAACAGAACGCCTTGGCACACTCAGCCACAAACACCATTGATTGCATCGTGTTCAAAACGTCTATTAAAATGATTGTGATATGAACCTAATATGTTACCACGGCATGACATTCTAACTACTTCCTGAGATGTTCTTAATTATTATGAATGCACAAAAAGAACGCTAGTTCAAATCTCACCAGCGGCAATTATTTGCTAAAAATAAATTTTCAAAATAAATATTTTTTATGTTATACATCGTTTTTATTATGTTTTGTGTTCGGCATATATTTTTGTATAAATTTATTTTTAATTAAAAATCAACAAAAAAATTAAAAATTATTGTAATTTGCAAAACCTTTGCAAAAGAACTTTCTTGGAGGTAATGATTTTTTTAATGATTTTTTATTTTTTATTGATTTTCTATTCCTGTTTGCGAAACTTAATTTCCAAAGCTTAAATTTTCTCTTAAAACGCCCTAATTCCGTATATTCTAAGACAAAAGGACTGCATCGGAAGTAAAAAAAAACTTGATAGTGGATTCTGGGATGCGCTTTAAAAGAAATGTTTATGGAACAACTTCCAATTTTTTTGCTGGGTAATTTATATCGGCCAAAAATGTACTATTAGTCGCCCCGAAAATGGGTCGGCTTCATTCTCTGCTACTGCACGCAGAGAAGAGATATGATCATACCAAACATGTTTTAAGAGTAAAATGTTATTTTTGGATGGTGAACATGAAATATGTTTGTCGCAACCATGTTATTTTCGAAAATTATGTATCTATTTTGCGCAACATTGTATATGTTTGCCGAATACAATACTTTTACTTGAAAAATGTTCCATGTTCATCGTCCAAAAATAACATTTTGCATTTGAAATATGTTTGGGATGATCAAATTCCTTCTCTGTGTATGCTTGTTTATCCATCTCCTTGTTGTTTGCAAGATAGTGGCCGCATTCTTTATGCGATCATTACGAAAAAATTAAACGTGATTATTTCAAAGTTTTTTTTATACCCTCCACCATAGGATGTGGGGTATATCAACTTTGTCATTCCGTTTGTAACACATCGAAATATTGTTCAAAGAGCCCATACTGTATATATATATTCTGGGTTGTGGTGAAATTCTGAGTCGATCTAAGCATGTCCGTCCGACTGTTGAAATCACGCTAACTTCCGAACGAAACAAGCTATCGGCTTGAAACTTGGCACAAGTAGTTGTTATTGATGTAGGTCGAATTGTATTGCAAATGGGCCATATCGGTCCACTTTTAGGTATAGCCCCCATATAAACCGATCGCCAGACTTGGCTTGCGGAGCCTCAAAGAGAAGCAAATTTCATCCGATCCTGCTGAAATTTGGAACATGTTGTTGGTATATGGTCTCTAACAACCATGGAAAAATTGGACCACATCGGTCCATAATTATATATAGCCCCCATATAAACCGATCCCCAGATTTGACCTTCGGAGCTTCTTGGAGGAGCAAAATTCATCCGATCCGGTTCAACTGTGGAACGTGGTATTAGTATATGGCCCCTAACAACCATACTAAAATTGGTCCATATCGGTCTATAGTTATATTTAGCCGATCTCCAATCACACAAAAATTGGTCCATATCGGTTCATAATCATGGTTGCCACTTGAGCCAAACATAATATACCAAAATTTTATTTCTATAGAAAATTTTGTGAAAATTTTATTTCTATAGAAAATTTTGTTAAAATTTTTTTCTATAGAAAATTTTGTCAAAATTTTATTTCTATAGAAAATTTTGTCAAAATTTTATTTCTATAGAAAATTTTGTCAAACTGAATTATATACGTATTTACTCGATCTTGTTTGATTTAATATATACCACGTATGGACTTACATACAATTTAGAAGACGGTGTTAGGAGGTTTTAAAATACCTTGCCATCGACAAGCTTTACCGCAACCCAAGTAATTCGATTGTGGATGGCAGTGTTTAGAAGAAGTTTCTACGCAACCCATGGTGGATGGTACATAAGCTTCGACCTGGTCGAACTTACGGCCTTGTTTTTTACTTATTTATTGATTTTTTTAAGTACATATTTTCCCTTGAGCCACCGTGGTGCAATGGTTAGCATGCCCGCCTTGCATACACAAGGTCGTGGGTTCGATTCCTGCTTCGACCGAACACCAAAAAGTTTTTCAACGGTGGATTATCCCACCTCAGTAATGCCGGTGACATTTCTGAGGGTTTCAAAGCTTCTCTAAGTGGTTTCACTCCAATGTGGAACGCCGTTCGGACTCGGCTATAAAAAGGAGGTCCCTTCTCATTGAGCTTAACATGGAATCGGGCAGCACTCAGTGATAAGAGAGAAGTTCACCAATGTGGTATCACAATGGACTGAATAGTCTAAGTGAGCCTGATACATCGGGCTGCCACCTAACCTAACCTAACCTTCCCTTGAAATAGCATCAAACTATTACCCAAAATTTAGTATTTTTTCAATTGAACATACTATTATCGAAGTCACAACTTAATTATTATACCGGAAGTCATCGATTTACTAAATCCGTATTACACATCATTTTCCAGTGATTGCACATATAAGTAGCTTATTAAAACGATTAAAATAATAACAGCATATTTTTAGAAGAAAACAAAAAAATCTGAACTGAAATGTAATAAAATATGAAAAAGGCCTATTTATGATTTTGAATAGAAGTTGAATAAATCATTTAAATTATTTATCAATGTAATAGAAAAGGTGTGATGCTTGTAAAATCAATTACCAATTGATGCGGAAAAATTATAGGAAGGGAGATTCTATGCAAACAGATAATGTAATGAATAGAAAAGGATTTTGTTGTATACCCAGCAAAAACTCCTATTACCAGGTATGAGTACAAGTATGCCTGCGCCAAATTGGTAACAACTTCCTCGTACATATATCAGTAGTAATACTTTTACACGGGCATGACATTGGAGGAAAGTACTTCCGTGCAAGCATACCAGCAGTTGAAAAATAAGTACTTCTTCGCAAGCATACCAGCTCTCCAAAAATAATATCTTTACCATAAAGATACCCAAAAAGTGCGAACTCACCCCTCTTGTTTTCTAATCCAATACACTATACCACGCTCCACGACATGGATCTATTCAATGATGTTATTTTGTAATATAAATTATGTATTATACAACTTTAGAAAACAAAGGTATATTTTATTGGCAATTTTTTTTGAAATGTAATTTGGCATTATTTATCGCTACTATTAACGGTGCATACTGTAGAGCCGAACCCGGACCTCAAGATATGATTTTGATTACCGGTATTAGTAGAAAGAATCATTTTTGCCTACACAGGTAAGTTATTATTTTTAAAACCCAGGTAATACTGCAAGTAGTAACTTTTTGATTACCGGTATTACTGAAAGAATCACTAGTGCTTACCCAGTTTTTGCTGGGTAGCTTAAAATAATTAAAACTAAATATTTCATAAATTGAGAGTGAAAATATTTTTATCGACATTTTGCTAAATCTAAGTTATTTACATTTTAAAGTTGTGTAACACAACTTGGGTGCAACATTTTTAAGACGGGGGGAGTGAGTATGGTTGCCACTCAACTCAAAAGTGGTCTATGGACGTTTTAAAAAAATTCTACTACAAATTCACCAAATTTAAATTAAAATACTCATTTTGAAGGTCTTGATTAAATTTCCAAGGAAAAGGAAAATAATAAATATTTTATTTAATAATTTTATTTTATTAACATAAATTTTTTATTACATATATTGAAATAACTATCAGTCTTATTAGCCACTACAATTTTGGATATAGTACTACTGAATTTTGGAATAGTGCTACTTCAAAGACAAAAAATTCTCGAAAATTTTTCCAATTAAAGAATTAATGTAGTTTAAAAAAAAAATATTCAATTAAAAATTGAATTGATTAAACAATTTTTTTAAATGAAACAAAAATTAATAATATCAATAATTTTTTAATTGGATCAATTAATTTCTTAATTGATACTATCATTTCTGTGATTGAACACATTTCAATTAAAAATTTAATTGGATCAATTAATTTCGTGATTGAATCAGAAAAACATTTATTGAGTGTTCTACAAAAAATGGAAAAGTGGTAGTATCACAATAAAATTATGACAAAATATTCTATAGAAATTTTTGACAACATTTTCTATACAAATAAAATTTTGAAAAAATTCTATAGAAATAAAAATTTTGACAAAATTTTCTATAGAAATAAAATTTTGATAAAATTTTCTATTAAAGTAGATTTTTGACATAATTTTCTATAGAAATAAAATTTTGACAAAATTTTCTATAGAAATAAAATTTTGACAAAATTTTCTACTAAAATAGAATTTTGACATAATTTTCTATAGAAATACAATTTTGACAAAATTTTCTACAGAAATAAAATTTTAACAAAATTTTCTATAGAAATACAATTTTGACAAAATTTTATTTATATAGAAAATTTGGTCAAAAATTTTTTATGTACACAATTTTTGTCAAAATTGTGTTTAATAAAATTTTGACAAAATTTTCTATAGAAATAAAATTTTCTGTAGAAATAGAATTTTGACATAATTTTCTATAGAAATTGAATTTTGACAAAATTTTCTATAGAAATAAAATTTTGACAAAATTTTCTGCAGAAATGAATTTCGACAAAATTTTCTATAGAAATAAAATTTTCTGTAGAAATTGAATTTTGACATAATTTTCTATAGAAATTGAATTTTGACAAACTTTTCTATCGAAATAAAATTTTGACTAAATTTTCTATAGAAACAAAATTTTGACAAAATTTTCTATAAAAATAAAATTTTGACAACATTTTCTATAGAAAAAAAAACTTTAACAAAATTTTCTAATGAAATAAAATTTTAATAAAATTTTCTATTAAAATAAAATTTGACATAATTTTCTATAAAAAAATTGACATAATTTTCTATAGAAAAAAAGCTTGATATAATTATCTATAGAAATAAAATTTTGACAAAATTTTATTTATATAGAAAATTTGGTCAAAATTTTAATTTATATATTTTCTATAAAAATAAAATTTTGACAACATTTTCTATAGTTTTTCTATAGAACTTGAACAAAATAAAATTTTCTATTAAAACGGAATGACATGATTTTCTTTAGAAATAAAAATTTTCTATAAAAAAATTTTGACATAATTTTCTATAAAAAAATTTACATAATTTTCTATAGAAAAAAAGTTTGATATAATTATATTTTATTTCTATAGAAACACAATTTTGATAAAAATTGTCTACATAAATAAAATTTTGGCCAAATTTTCAATATAAATAAAATTTTGTTAAAATTTTATTTCTATAGAAAATTTGGTCAAAATTTTGTTTACGTAGACAATTTTTGTCAAAATTGTGTTTGTGAATTGTGAATTTTGACATAATTTTCTATAGAAATTGAATTTTGACAAAATTTTCTATAGAAATAAAATTTTGACAAAATTTTATTTTTATAGAAAATATATTAAATAAATATTTGACCAAATTTTCTATATAAATAAAATTTTGTCAAAATTTTATTTCTATAGAAAATTTGGTCAAAATTCAATTTCTATAGAAAATTATGTCAAAATTCACAATTCGCAAACACAATTTTGACTAAAATTGTCTACGTAAACAAAATTTTGACCAAATTTTCTATAGAAATAAAATTTCGACAAAATTTTATTTATATTGAAAATTTGGTCAAATATTTATTTAATATATTTTCTATAAAAATAAAATTTTGTCAAAATTTTATTTCTATAGAAAATTTTGTCAAAATTCAATTTCTATAGAAAATTATGTCAAAATTCACAATTCACAAACACAATTTTGACAAAAATTGTCTACGTAAACAAAATTTTGACCAAATTTCCTATAGAAATAAAATTTCGACAAAATTTTATTTATATTGAAAATTTGGTCAAAATTTTATTTATGTAGACAATTTTTATCAAAATTGTGTTTCTATAGAAATAAAATATAATTATATCAAAAAAAAATTTTTCTATAATAATAAATTTTGACAAAATTTTCTGCAGAAATGAATTTCGACAAAATTTTCTATAGAAATAAAATTTTCTATAGAAATAGAATTTTGACATAATTTTCTATAGAAATTGAATTTTGACAAAATTTTCTATCGAAATAAAATTTTGACTAAATTTTCTATAGAAACAAAATTTTGACAAAATTTTCTATAAAAATAAAATTTTGACAATATTTTCTATAGAAAAAAAAATTTACATAATTTTCTATAGAAAAAAAAGTTTGATATAATAATATTTTATTTCTATAGAAACACAATTTTGACAAAAATTGTCTACATAAATAAAATTTTGACCAAATTTTCTATATCAATAAAATTTTGTCAAAATTTTATTTCTATAGAAAATTTGGTCAAAATTTTATTTACGTAGACAATTTTTGTCAAAATTGTGTTTCTATAGAAATAAGATTTTGACAAAATTTTCTATAGATATAAAATTTTGACATAAGTTTCTATGGAAATAAAATTTAGACAACATTTTCTATAGAAATAAAATTTTGATAAAATTTTCTATAGAAATAGAATTTTTACATAATTTTTTATAGAAATAGAATTTTAACTTAATTTTCTATAGAAATAGAACTTTGACAAAATTTCCTATCGAAATAAATTGACAAAATTTTCTATAGCAACAACACTTTGACAAAATTTTCTATAGGAACAAAATTTTGACAAAATTTTCTCTAAAAATAAAATGTTGACAACATTTTCTATAGAAACAAAACTTTGACAAAATTTTCTATCGAAATAACATTTTAGTAAAATTTTCTATTAAAATACAATTTTGACATAATTTTCTATAGAAATAAAATTTTGACAAAATGTCCTATTGAAATAAAATTTTGACAAAAGTTTTTATAGAATACAATTTTGACAGAATTTTCTATAGAAACACAATTTTGACAGAATTTTCTATAGAAACACAATTTTGGCAAAATTTTCTATAGATATAAAATTTTGACAAAACTTTTTATAGACATAAAATTTTCACAAAATTTAAATAAAATTTAAAAAAAAATTATATAGAAATAAAATTTAATTTTCGAGTTAGGTCGTACATTTAAAATTCAACACATTTACAATTCAAGGGATATTTGTACATCAAAAAAATTTGTCGGAAATAGGGGTGATCAAAATAATAGAATAATATAGAAATAAACTTCTAAAAACAAAAAACAACATTTCTTTCGAAGAAGGAAAAATATTGTTTTCATACTAACCACAAAAATTGGATCAAAAACTCCAAAGTATTTTTATACCCTCCATCATAGGATGGGGGTATATTAACTTTGTCATTCCGTTTGTAACACATCGAAATATTGCTCTAAGACCCCATAAAGTATATACAGTTTGTCAAGAAAGTGTGTTGACAATGGGATAAAAATTATGTTTTGTTCCAAAATTAAATATAATGAAATTTTAAAAAAATATTTTATTATGTATTTTGCAAAGTATACATACGTACACAGAATTAAAAATTTAATAAAATATTTAATATTTCAATTATTTCTAGAATTTGAAATATTTGGCAATGTCAAAAGACTTTCTTGACATACTGTATATTCTGGGTCGTGGTGAAATTCTGAGTCGATCTAAGCATGTCCGTCCGTCCGTCCGTCCGTCCTTCCGTCCGTCCGTCTGTTGAAATCACGCTAACTTCCGAACGAAACAAGCTATCGACTTGACACTTGGCACAAGTAGTTGTTATCAATGTAGGTCAGATGGTATTGAAAATGGGCCATATCGGTCCACTTTTACGTATAGCCCCCATATAAAGGGACCCTCAGATTTGGCTTGTGGAGCCTCTAACAGAAGCATATTTCATCCGATCCGGCTGAAATTTGGTATATGGTGTTGGTATATGGTCTCTAACAACCATGCAAAAATTGGTCCACATCGGTCCATAATTATATATAGCCCCCATATAAACCGATCCCCAGATTTGGCTTGCGGAGCCTAAAAGAGAAGCAAATTTCATCCGATCCGGCTGAAATTTGGTACATGGTTGTTGGTATATGGTCTCTAACAACCATCCAAAAATTGGTTCACATCGGTCCATAATTATATATGGCGCCCATATAAACCGATCCCCAGATTTGGGTTGCGGAGCCTCAAAGAGAAGCAAATTTCATCCGATCCGCCTGAAATTTGGTACATGATATTGGTATATGGTCTCTAACAACCATGCAAAAATTGGTCCACATCCGTTCATAATTATATATAGCCCCCATATAAACCGATCCCCAGATTTGGCTTGCGAAGTCTCCAAGAGAAGCAAATTTCATCCAATCCGGTTGTAATTTGGAACATGGTGTTAGTATATGATCTTTAACAACCGTGCCAGAATTGGTCCATATCGGTCCGTAATTATATATAGCCCCCATATAAAACATTCTCCAGATTTGACCTCCGGAGCCTCTTGGAGGAGCAAAATTCATCCGATCCGGTTCAAATTAGGCACGTGGTGTTAGTATATGGTCGCTAACAACCATACCAAAATTGGTCCAATCACACAAAAATTGGTCCATATCGGTTCATAATCATGGTTGCCACTAGAGCCAAAAATAATCTACCAAAATTTTATTTCTATAAAAAATTTTGTCAAAATTTTATTTCTATATAATTTTTTTTTTAAATTTTATTCGGTTCATAATAAAATTTTCATCATTGTCAAAATTTAATTTCTATAGAAAATTGTATCAAAATTTTATTTCTATAGAAAAGTTTGTTCAAATTTTATTCGGTTCATAATCATGGTTGCCACTCGAGCCAAAAATAACCTACCAAGATTTTATTTCTATAGAAAATTTTGTCAAAAGTTTATTTCTATAGAAAATTTTGTGAAAATTTTATTTCTGTAGAAAATTTTGTCAAAATTTTATATCTACTTTGTCAAACTGAATTATATACGTATTGGATCGATCTTTTTTTATTTAATATATACCACGTATAGACTTACATACAATTTAGAAGATTGTGTTAGGAGGTTTTAAGATACCTTGCCATCGGCAAGCGTTACCGCACTTAAGTAATTCGATTGTGGATGGCAGTGTTTAATTGAAGTTTCTACGCAATCCATGATGGAGGGTACATAAGCTTCGGCCTGGCCGAACTTACGGCCGTATAACAAGTATATAATTTGGTAGGTTAAGTTAGGTTTGGGTTAGCCCGATATTTCAGGCTCACTTAGACTATTCTGTCCATTGTGATACCACAGTAATGAACATCTCTCTTGTCACTGAGTGCTGCCCGATTCTATGTTAAGCTCAATGACAAAGGACCTCCTTTTTATAGCTGAGTCCGAACGGCTTTCCATATTGCAGTGAAATCACTTAGAGAAGCTTTGAGACACTCAGAAATGTCACCAGCATTACTGAGGTGGGATAATCAACCGATGAAAATTTTTTTGGTGTTTGGTCGAAACTGGGTTTGAACCCTGTGTTGACCCTGTGTATGCAAGGCGGGCATGCTAACCATTGCACCACGTTGGTGATCTACGGTGTTAGATTTTTGGTAAAATGTTCTTCAAAAATTGGTAGATTATTTTTGGCAGGAGTTTGGCAACCGTGATCACAATGGGCCTTGACAGTCAGAGGCTGTATAAAAATTACCCATCCTGAAAATTTCAATTTTTCATTCGACCTAATGAAATTAGTTATCAGAAGTATTAAAATTAGTTTACGATTTATTGCAGTTACGATTTAAATTTGCCAAAAAAATAATTTGAAAATATATCACATAACTCTAATAAGTTCAACCTATCCTTGATGTATTAAACTAAAAGAACTTTTCATTCGTAAAAAATAATTAGTCAACTGGAGAAATGCATACGATCATATTTATTTTTATTTACAAAATTTCAAATGAATATGAAAAGACCAATATTTTTAAATATCTATGTGTACCGAAAATTTGTTGGTATTTGGAAACTTTGGCAAATGATATGAGTTGCATTGCTGCGAAGAACTAAACTTAAAACAAACACTACCACGCAGTGATTTTCGAAATGTCCCAAGTGAACTTTGTCATTAAAGGCAACAGTCGAAATTATCATGGTCATGAACAAAACCGACATAACGTACCGAATTTCAGGCGCTTATTTCACGTATCTAACACACAAAAAAAAATATTTTTTGTGTTCAAACACGAAATTAATTGATCCAATTAATTTTTAATTGAAATGTCTTCAATCACAGAAATGATAGTATCAATTAAAAAATTAATTGAAAATCAATTAAAAAATTAATTGATACTATTAATTTTTATACCCTCCATATATTAACTTTGTCATTCCGTTTGTGACACATCGAAATATTGCCCTAAGACCCCATAACGTATACATATTCTGGGCCGTGGTGAAATTCTGAGTCGATCTGAGCATGTCCGTCCGTCCGTCTGTTGAAATCACGCTAACTTCCGAACGAAACAAGCTATCGACTTGAAACTTGGCACAAGTAGTTGTTATTGATGTAGGTCAGATGGTATTGCAAATGGGCCATATCGGTCCACTTTTACGTATAGCCCCCATATAAACGGACCCCCAAATTTGGCTTGCGATGCCTCTAAGAGAAGCATATTTCATCCGATCCAGCTGAAATTTGGTACATGGTGTTAGTATATGGTCTCTAACAGCCATGCAAATTATGGTCCACATCGGTCCATAATTATATATAGCCCCCATATAAACCGATCCCCCGATTTGGCTTGCAGAGCCTCTAAGAGAAACAAATTTCATCCGATCCGGCTGAAATTTGGTACATGGTGCTAGTATATGATCTCTAATGACCATGCAAAAATGGGTCCATATCGGTCCATAATTATATATAGCCCCCATATAAACCGATCACCAGATTTGAACTCCGGAGCCTCTTGGAAGACCAAAATTCATCTGATTCAGTTGAAATTTGGTACGTGATGTTAATATATGGCCTCAAACACCCATGCAAAAAGTGGTCGATATCGGTCCATAATTATATATAGGCCCTATATAAACCGATCCCCAGATTTGACCTCCGGAACACCTTGGAAGAGCAAAATTCTTCCCATTCGGTTGAAATTTGGTACGTGATGTTAGTACATGGTATCCAACAACCAGGAATTGGTTCCTTTCAATTCATAATTATATATAGCTCCCATATAAACCGTTCCCAGATTTGACCTCCGGTGCCTTTTGGAGAAGCAAAATTCATCCGATCTTGTTGAAATTTGGTAAGTGGTGGTAATATATGATATTTAACAACCAAGTGAGTTGAAATTTGTGGATGGCAGTCTTTCGTAGAAGTTTCTACGCAATCCATGGTGGAGGGTATATAAGATTCGGCCTGGCCGACCTTACGGCCGTATATACTTATTGTGATTGATTTTTGTTTCAATTAAAACATTTGTTGCATCAACTAAATTTTTAATTGAATATTTTTTTAAAACTCAATTAAGTTTTTAATTGGATAAATTATCGTGATTTTATTGCTGTGAACTCAAACAGATTGAGTGAAAAAAAACCTTTAATGAACTACACCAATAACATATATAGTCCGATATGGCCCATTTCCAATACGGTGAGCTATAGCACTATGTAGTCATTGTGCCAATTTTCAAGTAGAATGTTTGTGTGATTTCATTAGCCTTGACCTATGGACAGTATGATAAAGTTAGCATACCTCCATCAACTAAAAAGGATTTCACAATTCTAATGAAAACAAAACTTTTTGAATTCGATTTATTTTATTAGTACCCCATTTTTTCCATATTTTTGAAATTCCTAACGGTACCTCCGATTGCCACGATATGAAGAAAACAAAAGTATTATAGCATCGCTTGTGTTTGTGTCCTGCTTTAAGTGTAAATAGTATTTTTTTATAATTTTATTATTTACGACTTAGCACACTTTACAAATTCAACGTTGCATAAAAATATTTTCAAATATTTTATCACTAATGCACAAAGTTATGTCACATTTACAAAAGATGACAAATTTTGAATAATTCCCAACACAACAACTATCAACAACTGTGGATATTGATGAACACACACCCACTCACACAGAACCTCTCTTGCTTACTCTCCTCATCATTCGCAATCTCACTCTCTGTGATCCAACCGGGATATAAAGTGTAGACGTAGTAGTAGTAGCAGTAAATGCATTCATGCATAGGAAACATGATTGAATATCTTCCCCTTAGTTGGGAGAGGGAGAGAGAGCGTGTGTGAGGGAGAGTGAGTGTAGCTAGAGTTTATTTAGTTAAATTGTTGGCATAGGTACAAGCGAGTACCAAAGGGGATGTGTGTGGCAACAAATGGTATACCATTTGAAATATTTTATAAATTAATGTTGACAGTGACAGGAACATTTCATAAAATTGCAAAAACACATCAACAAAACAAAAACACTATACAAAAATTCGTAGTATTTACTCATGTTGATTTATCCTCGTCAAAGCAAAAACAAAAAGTCTCATACAAATCCTACTCCATATTGGATGCAGCTAGAATCTAATTTGCTATGGTGAGATACGTTGCAACTAATAACCACATGGCAAGTGACAGTTACTAAATTTGAATTGTTAGAAAACTCAAACGACATACAAATGCTTTAGCGGTTTAGCTAACTGGGGTAAATTTTTACCATTGGGAAAACAAAGCATAACAATTAAGAGTGGATTTGAATTTGACAAAACGGATACACATAGGCTTCTTTAATATGGACAACTAAATTGTTTTAAAATAAACGTTGTCATTGAAATATCAAGAAAATTTAAGTAAAGACAATTAAAGCATAAACTTCAATAATGGATAACAGGGGAATCCTATAGCCAGTACGTTAATATGTTGCTATTGAGGGTATTTTACTTACCTTAGAAAAATGTAGGATAAAAGTGGTGACATATGATGTGTCAGAGGAAAATTTCCAAATACAACTTCCGGGTGAGCACAAGGAAACTACAACCAATATAGGGATTACCATTTTTTGTGGGTCCCTGGAGGGTTATAGGCGTTGAAAGTTGGTCACCTCGGGTGTATGACATTTGTTTTGTCTGAAAAATTAATTATGAACCTTGATCTTTTACTGAATAGAATTACAACTTCTATTCAGTAAAAAATTAAAGTTCATAATTAAAACAAGTATATACGCCCGTAAGTTCGGCCAGGCCGAATCTTATGTACCCTCCACCATGGATTGCGTAGAAATTTCTACTAAAGACTGTCATCCACAATCGAATTACTTGTGTTGCGGTAACAGTTGCTGATGGCAAGGTATCTTAAAACCTCTTAACACCATCTTCTGAATTGTAAGTTAGTCCATAGGGGTATATATTAAACAAAAAAGGCCGATTAAATACGTGTATAATTCAGTTTGACAACATTTTCTATAGATATAAAAATTTGACAAAATTTTCTATAGAAATAAAAATTTGACAAAATTTTCTATAGAAATAAAAATTTGACAAAATTTTCTATAGAAATAAAAATTTTACATTTGCATAGTTTTAAGCTGAAATCAAAAACAACAACAATGATTAAAGAACAAAACCAACAATACCAAAACAAAACGAGTGAAATAAAATTTTTACAAAATTTTCTATAGAAATAAAATTTTGACAAAACTTTCTATGGTAATAAAATTTTGACAACATTTTCTATAGAAATGCAATTTTGGTAGATTATTTTTGGCGATATGGACCAATTTTTGTGTGATTGGCTATCGGCTATTCAGTCCATTGTGATACCACATTGGTGAACTTCTCTCTTATCACTGAGTGCTGCCCGATTCCATGTTAAGCTCAATGACAAGGGACCTCCTTTTTATAGCCGAGTCCGACCGGCATTCCACAGTGAAACCACTTAGAGAAGCGTTGAAACCCTCAGAAATGTCACCACCATTACTGAGGTGGGATAATCCACCGCTGAAAAACGTTTTGGTGTTCGGAAGCAGGAATCGAACCCACGACCTTGTGTATGCAAGGCGGGCATGCTAACCATTGCACCACGGTGGCTCCCATAATTATGGAAAGATAAGGACCAATTTTTGCGTTGTTGTTAGAGACCATATAGTAACACCACGTACCAAATTTCAACCGGATCAAATGGAGTTTTGCTCTTCCAAGAGGTTCCGGAGTTCAAATCTGGGGATCAGTTTTTATGGGGTCCAGTGTTGCCAGTACCTTTCTCCAGAATTTAAATTTAAATTCCTCACAAAAGTCCCCAATATATTGACAAGTTTTTTTTAAATAAAACAAAAATAAAGAAAATAGGCTTTACTGTAGAAAATCAGTAATAATTTAAAAATTAGAATATTGTCAAATCCTTTAATCTGCAATAACATCAAGATTTTGAACCACAACACTAAGAGACTGGTGATCGTCTTCTAAATGCGGGAGATATTAAAATAGGAGTTCGGTCACGTTGTATTTATGAACGAAAATTTACTTATAAATATTCAAGTAGTAAAATTGAGTGTAAGACTCTATAGAAATAAACTTCTGACAATTTTTTTTTTTCATTTAGAAATAAAATTTTGACATAGTTTTCTATAGAAATAATCGTCTGAGAAAATTTTTAGAGAAATGAAATTTTGACAAAAATTTCTAAACGAATAAAATTTGGACAAAATTTTCTATAGAAATGTTGACAAAATTTTCTATAGAAATAAATTTTTGACAAAATTATCCACGTAGAAATAAAATTTTGACAAAATTTTCTTTCGAAATAAAATTTCGACAAAACTTTCTTTCGAAATAAAATTTTGACAAAAATTTCTACGTAGAAATAAAATTTTGACAAAATTTTCTTTCGAAATAAAATTTCGACAAAACTTTCTTTCGAAATAAAATTTTGGCAAAATTTTCTTTCGAAATAAAATTTTGGCAAAATTTTCTATAGAAATAAAATTTTGACAAAATTTTCTATAGAAATAAAATTTTGACAAAATTTTCTATAGAAATAAAATTTTGAATAAAAATATTAGACCGATTTCTCGACAAAAAAATCCCCAAATATAGTTTAAATCCCCACCCAATCTCCAAGTCCCCTACTCAGAAATTTCGTCCCCATTCACGAAAAGATATCCCTAATTTAGGGGAAAATCCCCAATACTGGCAACACTGATGGGGTCTATATATAATACTAACACCACGTACCAAATTTCAACTGGATCGGATGAAATTTTGCTCTTCCAAGAGGCTCCGGAGTTCAAATCTGGGGATCGGTTTTTATGGGGGCTATACGTAAAAGTGGTCCGATATGGCCCATTTGCAATACCATCCGACCTACATCAATAACAAGTACTTGTGCCAAGTTTCAAGTCGACAGCTTGTTTCGTTCGGAAGTTAGCGTGATTTCAACAGACGGACGGACGGACATGCTCAGATCGACTCAGAATTTCACCACGGCCCAGAATATATATACTTTATGGGGTCTTAAAGCAATATTTCGATGTGCTTCAAACGGAATGACAAAGTTATATTTACAAAAATGTTATGTCCCAAACATAATATGTTCTAACATATTAAAACATATATGTCCCAAACATGTTATGCTACTTTATGAACATTATATGCTTGCACTTAAAAATATTGTGTTAAAAAATTTGAGCTCCAAACATATAATTTTTACACCCAAACATATGAAAATTTGTATTTTTCGTCCGTGTAGATTGCGAGAGATATTAAGGCTCATATCTCATGTACGGGGAGGGAGATATACGTGCCGAATTTGGTTGAAATCGGTTGAGATTTAGATATAGCTCCCATATATATCTGTCAACCGATTTGCACCCTATGGGAAATGGATCAAACACATATGTACACCGTAGTTCAGAATTTCACAAGGATTTACTTGAAATTTTGCACAAACAGTACAATCGACATTTTAAAGTCGGCCCCGCCCGACTAGACTTCTCCAAATAATTTTTCTTTTTAATCATAGAACACTAAATATGGAGCTTTATATCGGTCGTTTTGGTCAAGTAATATTTTAGTTCTTCTCATCCCAAAATGGGCAATTTTCCAAAATGTCTCATACGCCATTAACTAAATGTAAACGTTTTTAAATCCTTCCAGTAAACAGCTGAGAAATATGCAAATTACAAAAAATTACGCCTTTTTAATACATATCTCCAATTTGGTGATTTTGGTGATGTTTGGTACGAATTTCGGAAACAGTAAAGGGTGATTTGTTAAGAGCTTGATAACTTTTTTTTTAAAAAACGCATAAAATTTGCAAAATCTCATCGGTTCTTTATTTGAAACGTTAGATTGGTCCATGACATTTACTTTTTGAAGATAATTTCATTTAAATGTTGACCGCGGCTGCGTCTTAGGTGGTCCATTCGGAAAGTCCAATTTTGGGCAACTTTTTCGAGCATTTCGGCCGGAATAGCCCGAATTTCTTCGGAAATGTTGTCTTCCAAAGCTGGAATAGTTGCTGGCTTATTTCTGTAGACTTTAGACTTGACGTAGCCCCACAAAAAATAGTCTAAAGGCGTCAAATCGCATGATCTTGGTGGCCAACTTACCGGTCCATTTCTTGAGATGAATTGTTCTCCGAAGTTTTCCCTCAAAATGGCCATAGAATCGCGAGCTGTGTGGCATGTAGCGCCATCTTGTTGAAACCACATGTCAACCAAGTTCAGTTCTTCCATTTTTGGCAACAAAAAGTTTGTTAGCATCGAACGATAGCGATCGCCATTCACCGTAACGTTGCGTCCAACAGCATCTTTGAAAAAATACGGTCCAATGATTCCACCAGCGTACAAACCACACCAAACAGTGCATTTTTCGGGATGCATGGGCAGTTCTTGAACGGCTTCTGGTTGCTCTTCACTCCAAATGCGGCAATTTTGCTTATTTACGTAGCCATTCAACCAGAAATGAGCCTCATCGCTGAACAAAATTTGTCGATAAAAAAGCGGATTTTCTGCCAAATTTTCTAGGGCCCATTCACTGAAAATTCGACGTTGTGGCAGATCGTTCGGCTTCAGTTCTTGCACGAGCTGTATTTTATACGGTTTTACACCAAGATCTTTGCGTAAAATCTTCCATGTGGTCGAATAACACAAACCCAATTGCTGCGAACGGCGACGAATCGACATTTCACGGTCTTCAGCAACACTCTCAGAAACAGACGCAATATTCTCTTCTGTACGCACTGTACGCATTCGTGTGGTTGGTTTAATGTCTAATAAAGTAAACTGAGTGCGAAACTTGGTCACAATCGCATTAATTGTTTGCTCACTTGGTCGATTATGTAGACCATAAATCGGACGTAAAGCGCGAAACACATTTCGAACCGAACACTGATTTTGGTAATAAAATTCAATGATTTGCAAGCGTTGCTCATTAGTAAGTCTATTCATGATGAAATGTCAAAGCATACTGAGCATCTTTCTCTTTGACACCATGTCTGAAATCCCACGTGATCTGTCAAATACTAATGCATGAAAATCCTAACCTCAAAAGAATCACCCTTTATATGCAGCAGTACTCCATTGATGTAATTATATGGTGGCTATTAGAGGTCTGCACAATTCCATTTGTAAATGCAGAGTACACGTGTACTTGCTAAATGAGTACATCTATTTGAGAGAGTCGCAAAACTATTGGTACACATTTTAATGAACACCAAAAGCCACGAGTAACTTCTTGTTGCTACTCTGATGTCTTCACTACCAACAAACACATATTCCTCTTTCTCTCTTATTGAAGTGTACTCAGAGTGATCACGTCGAGTATGTTGCGAGAACAAAACTTCATAGAGTACTCCATGTACCACGTGCAGTTTCAGAAATACAAGAAAACAGTTACTCTCCATAATATATGTTTTCGGATAGATATAAAGAACGGCAAACGGTAAGGTAAGTGTGTGACATACATAAATATATGAAATATGTGACATACATACATATCTATGATTAATAATAATGGAAAGTTTTGCTTCGCACATAACTGAGAAATACTTGTGGTACCACGTGAAGTGAAGAGAATCCATGTTGTACTTTTTCTCAAGTACTTACATTTTTATTGTTCCTTTTTTTCGGAACACATATTGTTTCGGATAAGTACTTGGTGGTATTTGACAAGCAAGTGTTCTCTTCACTTCACTACTTGCGCTCTGAGAGAAAGACAGTGTATGTACTATATTCGACAGCGAATTGCATACATGTAGTGAAAAGTTATTCGATGCAGACCTCTAGTGGCTATACCTAAATCTGATAAAAGGAATAATGTATCCGTTATGTTTAAATAAATAAATGGTAAAACCTTTAGAATTTCCATTGCTTTCATAGCTTGACCTCAAGCCTTTTATTGTATTCCTCCTCCAACCCCCAGCACAAAGTTTTATTTTCTACACTCTAATGTCCATAAAATGTGGCCAGCTCATTGACACAAAATTTCAATCTAAATCCCTAAAATATTTATTACAAATCAATTTGCGGAACGAGTGCGTGATACTCGTCCTGGCATCGTTTATGATTTATTACCTTCAACAATGGCACAAGCACATTGGCCACAGGCCCTAAATCCATAAAATGGACAAAGATGCAACCACGAACCACATCATAAAATGAGTGAATATTTGTCAAATAGAATCAAAGAAAAAAAAACGGAACATGAACTAAACACACAAAAAAAAATCAAATAAAAAGTCACGTTTCTAACTCAACTAAAATGTGATACGATTTTATGGTTACACATTTTTGAAGTTGATTTTTTTACGATTTTATTTCCTCATTGTCCGAAAAATTCCTCATCCTTGCAATCGCACGCATATATGCGCCTAGGCCATAGCCTAATGGTTAAGGACTGGCAACAATGTTCAACTTTATTAAATGGGACAGGATGAGATGGTGCGAGTTGAAGGATATAAAAACCTGTGTTTTGTTGTCGAAGGTAGCGTAAGTTTAGAAAATGTTGGACGGAATTTTAGGGAGGCGAATTACACTGGACTACAAGAGTTTTCAGAGTAGATTCATATATATTGAATGACTGATATGTATACAATAATGAAAAGTGCTATTTTTTTATTTTATTTGTTTTAAATTCTATTGTTAAAAAAATATATATGCGGTCCAAAGTACGGCCAGGACTAGTCCACCATGGGTTCCGTAGGAAGTTATACCAAATTCAATATGAACAAATTTTCACATTGCAATTAATGCTTCAAAAATTCAAGCGGATCAGATGAAATTTATTCCTTCATGGCGCTCCTGAAATCAAATCTAGGTTTTGGATTCTATGGGGACTATATATATTTATGAACCAATAGGGACCAAAATTTGTATAATTGTTGAAGGACATATATCAAAATTTCAACCGAATCTTATGAAATTTGCTCCCCCAAAGGACGCTGGAAGTCAAATCTGGGAATCGGTTTATTAGGGGGCTGTATATAATTATGGACCGATATGAACCAATTGTTACAAGGGGCATATACTAACAGCTAGAGATGGAAAATACAATTTTTAAGAAAGTACACAAAATGTATTTTTTGAGCGAAAAAGTACTTTCCACTAAATATCAACAAAAAGTTTATTGGAAGATTATTAGTGTGAAGAACTCCTTTAGACCAATTTTATCTGCTTACAAAGAGTATCGTGGTATTGTAATCACGTTTGCCAGAGTTGGTAAAATTATACTGTTTGTTAGATTCGTCCAATTCATAGTACTTAATAAATTTTCTGTAGAAAAATAAAAATAAATTTTGACAAAATTTTTTACAAATAAATTTTTGAAAAAAAAATATAAAGAAATTGACAAAATTTTCTATAGAAATAAAAATTTAACAAAATTTTCTATAGAAATAAAATTTTGACAAAATTTTCTATAGAAATAAAATTTTGACAACATTTTCTATAGAAATAAAATTTTGACAAAATTTTCCATAGAAATAAAATGATGACAAAATTTTCTATAGAAATAAAATTTTTACAAAATTTTCCATAGAAATAAAACTTTGACAAAATTTTCTGTAGAAACAATTTTTTTACAAAAATTTCTATAGAAATAAAATTTTGACAAAATTTTCGATAGAAATAAAATATTGACAAAATTTTCTATATAAATAAACTTTTGACAAAATTTTCTACAGAAATAAAATTTCGACAAAATTTTCTATGGAAATAAAATTTTGACAAAATTTTCTATATAAACAAACTTTTGACAAAATTTTCTATAGAAATAAAATTTCGACAAAATTTTCTATGGAAATAAAATTTTAACAAAATCTTCTATAGAAATAAAATTTTAACAAAATTTGGATAGAAATATCATTTTAACAAAATTTGGATAGAAATAAAATTTTAACAAAATTTTCCATAGAAATAAAATTTTGACCAAATTTTCTATAGAAATAAAATTTTGACAAAATTTTCTATAGAAATAAAATTTTGACATAATTTTCTATAGAAATACAATTTTGAGAACATTTTCTATAGAAATAAAATTTTGACAAAAATTTTCGATAGAAATAAAATTTTGACAAAATTTTCGACAGAAATAAAATTTTGACAAAATTCTCGATAGGAAATAAAATTTTGACAAAATTTTCTATAGAAATAAAATTTTGTCAAAATTTTCTATAGAAATAAAATTTTGACCATTGCACCAAATGGCTGTAATAAAAAAATGCTTTGTTATCGACGAAATTTAAACTTTGTTTTGTATATTATTAAGTTTTGTGGAAATGCAAAAGAAGTTTTTTTTTTTAAATAAAATTTAATTAGTTTTGAAGAAACAGGTACAACTCATTAAACATATGAGAAGTATATCATATCTTGTTAAAATTTTATTAAAAAATCTGTAATAAACAAAATTGAACATTTACATAAGAATAAATAATTTTAATGAATTAATCCAAAATATTGTTTGCATGTGAATAATAAACGTATTGCTTGATGCTGGGTATGTTCCATGCGTTACTTCAGTCTGACACAATATGAACAAGACTATTACCGCTGTTGGTGTTTCTACATGCATCAAAACTCCGAAAAATAATTTTCGAATAAATTGTTCCTGTATCAGCCTGTGTGGCTAAGTACTAATCGGATCATCTGCTTAAACGCAATCAATGCCCCATGGAATTTTCTCTAACAAAGACAGCAAAAAAAGCGTCGCCAAAAAAGTAGTGAAAATGTTGTTTTTGGATCCGGAAGTGGTGCAAAATTGGCGCAGAAGCGATGATTTTAATATGGGATTGTCATAGGACGGATGTCCACCATTTCGACAGCCGTTGCAGTGAATTTGCATCACTTCTTAAGGTGTGATGCGAATCCAGTGATATGGATGTGAATAAAGAAATTTTGTGATATTTTGACGAATAAATAATTTTTAATTTTTTTTATGATTTTTAATGCATTATAACGGAACGTTTGACATCAAATATTTTCAAAAATTCGCAATTTTTCTAGAAATGATTTAGATTTTTTTTTCGGCAAAATTTAAATAATTTGCACTATTTTATTAATTTTTAATCTGTTTCTAACCCATTTGAAACAATAAAATTTTAAATTTCCCCTTAAAAAATATGAAAAAAGCAAGTTATAAAAAATTGACTCAAATAAACTTCCTGTGCAGTTAAAATAAAGAACATCTTTCGGAGGACATTTTTGCAAGTTGTGCCTTAAGAAAAACTTCCAAATTTTTTTGCTGGGAAATTCCGTGTGAGGGCACTGCCTTATCGGCATAAAACCTAAATTTCTGTCGGATGTCCATATCGGAGAAAAGACCAAGATAGATTCCATTTTATAAATCCGCTATATATACTGATCTCAAAGCTAGACTTAGATTTTTATATGTCAATGGCGGCCTTTTCTACACTTTGAGTCGACTTTCGTTGGTGTGCCGATAATACAGTTAGCCACATAGTTTTTAATTATAGAAAAAACGTTTTAAGAAATTTCCGCTATACATCCCTAACGAATGTTTTGCTGCACATAAGCAGTTATAACGGTTTTTTACCAACGCCTGTCCCCAAATTTGGACGTTTCATAAATCACAAACTGGACCCAATTTCCTCATATAGAAGTAGAAAAATGTGTGTATGAAATTGTGCGTCATTCGCATGAACACGTATATCAAAATTACTCTGATATAGCCTAGGTTTCCTTCTATCGAATGGAGACCTTTCGATTGATAAAAATGTTATATATTTTTTTTGATTTGGTTGTGCGACTTATGGCCATTTTAATGTAGCTCCGTTAGACTTTAACTCCCAGTTAACAGAAAGTAAAATGGAAATATCTTCTATCCGGTTTACTTTAACTGAAAATTTTTTAGCAGTTAAGCTCCTAACTGGCATATGGAATATATAGGCAAGATGATAGATATGCCCATAGTATGGTTTAAAAGTTCGTTAGCTAACCTAACACTAACGGAGCTTCATGAAAATGGGGGTTAGACAAACTGTTATTAATACTGAATATATTTCGAAAGTCTACAAAATTCTTGAAATTCCCAACGAAGTCTCCCAATCACCAACTCAAAACTGTTCTTCCCATTCACTGAAAAATCCCTAACTTAGGTAAAAATCCCCTTTATTGGCATCACTCAGAAGAAATGTTTACACACTTATGCTAGAACAATGTTACCGATTTTTAACAATGCCTCACCCAATTTTCGGTAGCAAAAATTCCAATGCATTTCTTATGCTAGGTTAGGTTAGGTTAGGTGGCAGCCCGATGTATCAAGCTCACTTAGACTATTCAGTCAATTGTGATACCACATTGGTGAACTTCTCTCTTATCACTGGGTGCTGCCCGATTCCATGTTAAGCTCAATGACAAGAGACCTCCTTTTTATAGCCGAGTCCGAACGGCGTTCCACATTGCAGTGAAACCACTTAGAGAAGCTTTGAAACCCTCAGAAATGTCGCACCAGCATTACTGAGGTGGGATAATCCACCGCTGAAAAACTTTTTTGGTGTTCAGTCGAAACAGGAATCGAACCCACGACCTTGTGTATCCAAAGCGGGCATGCTAACCATTGCACCACATTGACAACATTTTCTATAGAAATAAAATTTTGACAACATTTTCCATAAAAATAAAATTTTGACAAAATTTTCTATAGAATTAAAATTTTGACACAATTTTCTATAGAAATAAAATATTGACAAAATTTTCGATAGAAATAAAATCTTGACAAAATTTTCGATAGAAATAAAATTTTGACAAAATTTTCTATAGAAATAAAATTTTGACAAAATTTTCTATAGAAATAAAATTTTGACAAAATTTTCTATAGAAATAAAATTTTGACAAAATTTGCATATAAAAAAAATGTTGTCAAAATTTGCATAGAAATAAAATATAAATATAAAATAAAAATTTTCGACCGATATAAAATTTTGACACAATTTTCCATAGAAATAAAATGTTGACAAAATTTTCTATAGAAATAAAATTTTGACAAAATTTTCTATAGAAATAAAATTCTAACATAATTTTCTATAGAAATAAAATTTTGACAAAATTTTCTATAGAAAGAAAATTCTAACATAATTTTCTATAGAAATAAAATTTTGACAACATTTTCTATAGAAATAAAATTTTGACAACATTTTCCATAAAAATAAAATTTTGACAAAATTTTCTATAGAATTAAAATTTTGACACAATTTTCTATAGAAATAAAATATTGACAAAATTTTCGATAGAAATAAAATCTTGACAAAATTTTCGATAGAAATAAAATTTTGACAAAATTTCCAATAGAAATAAAATTTTGACAACATTTTCCATAGAAATAAAATGTTTACAAAATTTTCTATAGAATTAAAATTTTGACTAAATTTTCTATGGAAATAAAATTTTGACAAAATTTTTTATAGAAATAAAATTTTGACTAAATTTTCTATGGAAAAAAAATTGACAAAATTTTCTATAGAACTAAAATTTTGACTAAATTTTCTATAGAAATAAAATGTCGACAAAATTTTCTATGGAAATAAAATTTTGACAAATTTTTCGGTAGAAATAAAATTTTGCCAAAATTTTCGACAGAAAGAAAATTCTCGATAGAAATAAAATCTTGACAACATTTTCGATAGAAATAAAATCTTGACAAAATTTTCGATAAAAATAAAAAAAAATTGGAAAACATTTTCTATAGAAACAAAATTTTGACAAATTTTCTATTGAAATAAAATTTTGACATAATTTTCTACACAAATAAAATTTTAACAATATTTTCTTTAGAAATAAAATTTTAAGAAAAATTTCTTTAGAAATAAAATTTTGACAAAATGTCTTTAGAAATACAATTTTGACAAAATTTTCTATAGAAAGAAAATTTTGACAAAATTTGCTATAGAACTAAAATGTTTCTGTTATGATAAATGATGACAAAAAATAAAATAAAATTTTGACAAAATTTTCTATAGAAATAAAATTTTGGCAAAACTTACTGAAGAAATAAATTTTTTGCCAAATAGTATTTTTTGGTAAGATTTTCTCCAAATGTTGGTAGATTATTATACCCACCACCATAGAATAGTGACGGAGGTAAAATAAGTTTGTCATTCCGTTTGTAACACATCGAAATATCGATTTCCGGCTGTATAAAGTTCTTAATCAGGGAGAAATGCTAAGACGATATAAGCATGTCCGTCGGTTCTAAATTTTGACAAAATTTCCAATAGATATAAAATTTTGACAAAATTTTCGATAAAAATAAAATTTTGACAAAATTTTCGATAGAAATAAAATCTTGACAAAATTTTCTATAGAATTACAATTTTGACTAAATTTTCTATGGAAATAAAAATTTGACAAAATTTTTTATAGAAATAAAATTTTGACTAAATTTTCTATGGAAAAAAAATTGAGAAAATTTTCTATAGAACTAAAATTTTGACTAAATTTTCTATAGAAATAAAATGTCGACAAAATTTTCTATGGAAATAAAACTTTTGACAAATTTTTCGATAGAAATAAAATTTTGACAAAATTTTCGACAGAATGAAAATTCTCGATAGAAATATAATCTTGACAACATTTTCGATAGAAATAAAATCTTGACAAACTTTTCGATAAAAATAAAATTTTGACTACAGAAAAAAAATTGAAAAAATTTTCTATAGAAATAAAATTTTGACAAATTTGCTATAGAAATAAAATTTTGACATAATTTTCTACACAAATAAAATTTTAACAATATTTTCTTTAGAAATAAAATTTTAAGAAAAATTTCTTTAGAAATAAAATTTTGACAAAATTTTCTATAGAAAGAAAATTTTGACAAAATTTGCTATAGAACTAAAATTTTTCTGTTATGATAAATGATGACAAAAAATAAAATAAAATATTGACAAAATTTTCTATAGAAATAAAATTTTGGCAAAACTTACTGAAGAAATAAATTTTTTGCCAAATAGTATTTTTTGGTAAGATTTTCTCCAAATGTTGGTAGATTATTATACCCACCACCATATAATGGTGACGGAGGTATAATAAGTTTGTCATTCCGTTTGTAACACATCGAAATATCGATTACCGGCTGTATAAAGTTCTTAATCAGGGAGAAATGCTAAGACGATATAAGCATGTCCGTCGGTTCTAAATTTTGACAAGATTTCCAATAGATATAAAATTTTGACAAAATTTTCGATAGAAATAAAATGTTGACAAAATTTTCGATAGAAATAAAATCTTGACAAAATTTTCTATAGAATTAAAATTTTGACTAAATTTTCTATGGAAATAAAAATTTGACAAAATTTTTTATAGAAATAAAATTTTGACTAAATTTTCTATGGAAAAAAAATTGACAAAATTTTCTATAGAACTAAAATTTTGACTAAATTTTCTATAGAAATAAAATTTCGACAAAATTTTCTATGGAAATAAAATTTTGACAAATTTTTCGATAGAAATAAAATTTTGACAAAATTTTCGACAGAAAGAAAATTCTCGATAGAAATAAAATCTTGACAACATTTTCGATAGAAATAAAATCTTGACAAAATTTTCGATAAAAATAAAATTTTGACTACAGAAAAAAAATTGAAAAAATTTTCTATAGAAACAAAATTTTAACAAATTTTCTATAGAAATAAAATTTTGACATAATTTTCTACACAAATAAATTTTTAACAATATTTTCTTTAGAAATAAAATTTTAAGAAAAATTTCTTTAAAAATAAAATTTTGACAAAATTTTCTATAGAAAGAAAATTTTGACAAAATTTGCTATAGAACTAAAATTTTTCTGTTATGATAAATGATGACAAAAAATAAAATAAAATTTTGACAAAATTTTCTATAGAAATAAAATTTTGGCAAAACTTACTGAAGAAATAAATTTTTTGCCAAATAGTATTTTTTGGTAAGATTTTCTCCAAATGTTGGTAGATTATTATACCCACCACCATAGAATGGTGACGGAGGTATAATAAGTTTGTCATTCCGTTTGTAACACATCGAAATATCGATTTCCGGCTGTATAAAGTTCTTAATCAGGGAGAAATGCTAAGACGATATAAGCATGTCCGTCGGTCTGTCTGTTGTAATCACGCTACAGCCTTCAATAATGGCGCTATCGTCCTGAAATTTGGCACAGTATATAGCACGTACCAAATTTCAACTGGATAGGTCCCATTTGAAATACCATTCCCCCTACATCAATAACAACTACTTTTACCACGTTTCAAGTAGATGTGTGCACGTGACACGAAATTTTCGTGACTCACGCGTGAGTCACACTGATGACAACGGCGTGAATATGCGTGAGCGTGATTAACAAACGAAATGTCGGGCTAGAGCGTGAGTCACGAAATTTATTTCTTCGTGGAGTGTGCGTGAGTAACGAATTTCTGAAAACTACCCTCACGAAAATAATCCCGCCCACGGACATAAAACCTTTACGAGTTGAATTCATTTACAATTTTTGTGACCTTGGATGTTAAGATTTTAATTATGATTTCGATTATAATCATGTTCATGTTTTCAGATACGTCCCTATGGTAAATTACTAATAAAACAAGTAAGGAAAGTCTAAAGTTGGGCGGGGCCGACTATATTATACCCTGCACCACTTTGTAGATCTAAATTTTCGATACCATATCACATCCGTCAAATGTGTTGGGGGCTATATATAAAGGTTTGTCCCAAATACATACATTTAAATATCACTCGATTTGGACATATAAGTGCATATCGGGCGAAAGATATATATATGGTAGCTATATCTAAATCTGAATCGATTTCAACCAAATTTGGCATGCATAGCTACAATGCTAAATCTACTCCCTGTGCAAAATTTCAAGCCAATCGGGATAAAACTCTCGCTTCTGGGTCCATATAAGTGCATATCGGGCGAAAGATATATATGGGAGCTATATCTACATCTGAATCGATTTCAACCAAATTTGGCATGCATAGCTACAATGCTAAATCTACTCTCTGTGCAAAATTTCAACCAAATTGGGCCAAAACTCTGGCTTTTAGGACCCTATTAATCCATATCGGGCGAAAGATATATATGGGAGCTATATCTAAATCTGAACCGATCTCAATCAAATGTTGCACACTTGACTATACTACTAATTGTACTCCTAGTGCAAAATTTCAACCAAATTCGGCCAAAAATCTTGCTTCTGGGGCCATATAGGTTCATAACGGGCCAAAGATATATATGGGAGCTATATCTAAATCTGAATCGATTCCAATCAAATTTTGCACACTTGACTATACGACTAAGTGTTATGTTTGTACAAAATTTCAAGCAAATCGGTATAAAACTCTGGCTGCTGGGTCCATATTAGTGCATATCGCACGAAAGATATATATGGGAGCTATATCTAAATCTGAACCGATTTCTACCAAAAGGGTTCTATTCTGATCCAAATTAGGAACATGTGCCAAATTTGAAGGCGATTGGACATAAATTGCGACCTAGACTTTGATCACACAAATGTGTTCACAGACAGACGGACGGACGGACAGACGGACATGGTTATATCGACTCAGGGACCCACCCTGAGCATTATTGCCAAAGACACCATGTGTCTATCTCGTCTCCTTCTGGGTGTTACAAACATATGCACTAACTTATAATACCCTGTTCCACATTGGCGCAGGGTATAATTATTCCTGAGTCACAGTATTTTTTGTGAGTCACTACATTTTCGTTCGTACGTATATTTAATTTTTCGTGAGCGTGAGTGCTACCAAACAATATCGTGCGTGAGTAAAATATTACTCACGTGTACCCCTCTAGTTTCAAGTCGATCACTTATTTCGTTCGGAAGTTATCGTCGATTTAACCGACGGAAAGACGGACTTCTCCAGATCGGTAAAAATTTTACCTTGACCCAAAGTTATGGTAGTATTTCATCCATATATAAAGCACACTATCATGCTTGAATCCCTCTCTGAATGCAATAGATCAAAATGCTTTTGTAATCTTGTAAACAATATAATGAACTGACACTTAAATATTTGTCAGACAAATGGTTTAGAAATGATGGCAATCTGAAGTTGTTTGGAATACATATCGGCGGCCCTGTTAAATGGGAACTGGTGAGAAAAATTCTTTATAGACTGACGGACATCCAGGACTCTTTAATTCTGTTCAAAAGCTTTAGTCTTTTTGCTTAAAAAGAGGAAACTCTATATAGACGGATGGACAGCCAGGACTAGTCTGAAGTGCAGAGCTCTTATCATAGCCACCTAATATACCAACCACAAATATTTTTTCGTCCAAGCAATAAAATGTTACTACTCCCTCTTTTGTAGCCTAGTGTTAGAACGATGACTTTAGCTAAAATTTTATACACTTGACTCGAAATCTTGCCTGTCATGTCCTTACTAAACTTCCTTCATGTACTCTTGTCGTGTGTGTATGTGTTTATGGCAACACATATTACCTGTCATGGAGAATATGGAAGTTATTTACCTTACCTAAAGGTGGACAATATATGAGAAGCGAATATTTTTTTTTTTTTGTGCAAGAGCAGAAGGTGGTAAGAACATCCTTTTCCAAATGGATGGATGGGCATATACTGCGACTAACACACCAATAAAACCCAACGGGCTCCTGGCATTTATCGCTCTTATCACACACTCCAGGACAATTCAATTAATGACCTTTAAATGGTTTCTGTTTCGTTTTAGGATTGATCCCTGTTTTACTTCTATGCCTGGTCAGCGTGTTTCTTTCTGCTTCTACTTCTGTTTTTTTTTTTTTGATTTTCTTCTTCTCCCCACATTGGGGTTTTCCGTTTTGGTAACTTAATACGATGAAGATTTTCTACTCAAATGGAAATTTGAAGTGATTATTTTTTATGACCTTGATTTCAAATGGTCAGAATATGGAGGTAAAAGAAAACTCATTTAAGCTGATGTGTTAACTGGATTTGACTTTATGACATTGGTCCTTGAATATACATGAGTGAAATGAGAACTGGAAAGGACAAATGGGTTTTCTCAAATGGTGGGCATACCATCAAAGCAAATCAAAGTTTTTTTTATAAATAAAACACACTTAACTCAATATTGGCAATATTTGTAATTGTTATCCATTTTCATAGCCTCAATGGAGTATTTGTGGAAGTCTTTCCATAGTCATCCAGTAAAGGGGAAATCCTTAAATATTAAATTATTGTTAAATTATTATTTAAGCTCTATCCATTATGGCTTACTTTACCAACGCCATCCGTTTATACATTATCGAGTGGGATATTTATTTTTTCATTCATTATTATTTTATTCTTAATTGACAGATAATTTAATGTTTTGTTAATTTACAATGCATTGCCAATGAATTTTGCAACTATAGCAATACAACAACACCGAGAGTCTGTAAGGACGATAATTAAGACATCACACAGTGGATAAGAAATGAAATCTAGCAGATATAGGAACTATATTTTGTAATACACGCAAAAAAAATAATTCTTTCTTCTGAAACGAAATATTACACCGACGAAGTTTTCCTTATTATTTATGGTGTACCCTTTATCACATTTGTCTATATATATAAAATTCAATCTATGTTTGTTTGTTTGTATGTACCGAGTTGGCTCCGAAACGGCTGAACTGATTTACTTGAAACTTTCAGAGATCGTAGGGGGCGTTCATGTGGTGAAAATAGGGTACCTCATTTTTTGACACCTGGTCGCGGAGGGGGACCTCACCTTTGTCGGACTTTTTGAAAATTGAACCAAAGTTGACCGATTTGGTTGAAATTTTCGTTGAAGATTGGGGTTGGCATCTAGACAAAGATCCGCTACTTTTTATTTCGATATTTGGTGGCGGAGGGGGGCCTCTCCTTTGTTCGACTTTTTTAAAGTACAGTGAAAAAACTAAAATTCTCTAAATTATCTGTGATTTACAGAGAACATGTGGTGAGGTTATGGAATTAATATGGGGTACCCGATGATTTCATATGTGGATGGGGAGGGGGACCTCCTCCTTGCCCTACTTTTTGAAACTTGGAACAAAATTATGCGATTTGCTTGAAATTTTCATTGAATGTTGGGGTTGGCATGTAGACAAAAATCCGCTACATTATTTTTCGATATTTCGTTGGGGAGGGGGACTACCCCTTTGCCCAAATTTTTTTTTTTTTGAAAGTTCAAACAAAACTAAACTCCGCCGACTGAAATTTTACAGAAAAAATGGGTTACGGAATTTATATCAGGTTCCTGATTTTTTTAATAAAAATAAAAGGACATAGGGAGACATCCGCTTCTCTTAAGTACATACAGAGAAACAATTAAACTTTACCGAGTTACTTGAAATTTACAGAGGACTGGGGAGAGATCGTAACCTCCGTCAACCGTAATAGTTGATACCTGATTTTGTGATATTTGGACGGAAGAGAGGCCGCCCCTTTAGGCTTATAATTTGCTTGACATTTTCTGAGACGTTTACAAAAGATACGCTAAATCAATTTTCGCTATTTGGTCGGGGAGGAGGTCCTCCTCTAAAACTACAAAAAAAAATTTAAGTTTTCATGAAATTTACAAAGGCAGTGGGGGAAGGTTATGAACGAAGAGGCAACCTTCCTTGCCCCACACTTGAAGGAAAGTTTCAAGAATTTTCACGGAAGGTTAGGGGTGTCGATATTGTATCGGGGAAAGTGACGTCCCTTTAAAACAATAGAGCAAAATTTAAACATCTCCGATCTACTTGAAATTTACAGGGGCGTGGCAGGAGGTGATTAAATTTATACATAATTTTTAAATTACTATATGATTTTTCGATATCTGGTTGGGGAAGGGGAAAATTGAAATAAACTTTATCGATTTACTTCGATAGAATTTATAGGGACCATTGAGTAGTTGCGAAATTAATATAGGGTACGTGATAGTCCGATATCAGGTCGGAGTGGAGCGAAGGTGGGGAGAGGGTTCCCTTTTGTCCGTTTTTTTTTTTTTCTTAAATTGAAAGTAGAGGGTTGTCCGTAAATGGGAACTCGGTACATAATTTTATGATTTTTGCACAGGCTTCTGCTAGACTTCTTTTTAGTCTTCTTTTTAGTAAAGAGAGGGTTCCCTTTTGTCCTTTTTTTTTCTTAAATTGAAAGTAGAGGGTTGCCCGTAAATGGGAACTCGGTACATAATTTTATGATTTTTGTACAGGCTTCTGCCAGACTTCTTTTTAGTAAAGAACTTAAATTTACATGAAATTGGCAGCCAACGTAGAGGGTGCATCATTTTCCAACATTTTAGCAAATGTTAATAAATTTGTAATTAATGTAAAATTTTTTACTACTTTTGCTTTTCCCGATTTATTGGATGGAAAACAGTAATTCTTTGTATGTTATTATAATATAGTGCCTAATTTTCAGATATGTTGAGGAGAAGGAAACCTTTCCTTGACAAACCCCACTTAAAATTCACAAGAAATATAGAAGATTGTCCAACTACTTGAATACAGAACATTATTAAAAAAATTTGAAGGAAAGGGTACACTCTCTCCCGCCGAATTTGTACCTATAAACGAAAAATCAAGTAGTCCGATTTGTTTAAAAGAATTGAAATCTTTTCGAATTTGTTTTCAGCACGAAGGATATAGTTGACTAAGTTAATGCAAAATGTTCCTCCAAATACGCTTCGGAAGGCGCAGCGAAGCGGGCCAGGTTACGCTAGTTTCCAATAAACTTTATTAAGTCTGAAGGTAAAGTTGCTTCCTTCAGACTTAGCAAAAGAAAAAAGTTTCGTTTCCCAGAAAAGAAAATAATTTTTTGCGACAAACTTGTTTCTTCCATTACGAAAACGATGGTATCAATAACAGTTTTAATTAGGCATAAAAAATATTTGAGTAAAAATTGACTTAATTAACTTTAATTGTATCAATAAAGTTATTAATTGAATTTTTTTTTCAACTTCAATCAACTTTTTAATTGGAAATATTTTGGTAATATTTTTTTTTTCTTTGTGGAATATAGGGAAGCAAAATTTGAAAATCAACTTTTTTGTAAATAAATCTTAGTCAAAAGTTTACTTTGACTTAGATGTATTCACCTGATAGATGTATTGACTCTGATCACAGATAACCTCATTATCTTTTATTAGAAAATTGTCCAATACTGATAGATAAAATTTGATTTTTCATATTTTTAAAAAGTTGAGAAGTCGACTTGTAAAAATCTTGAAGATATCGACTTTTTAATCGGATTAAAATCCATTGATTTATGGTATCTTTTGGGTATGCAAAAATTGAAGGTTATTTACTGCCATTGTAAAAATTCTACCAAAAATGGTAGATTTTTTACTGTTTGCTAAAATTCTTGATATTTTAGTAGATTTTGCAAAGTATTTCTATCCAACTAGGTATGGTATAGTGACAGCCCAATATTTTCTATAGAAATACCATTTTGATTTTGGCAAAATTTTCTACTGAAATAAAATTTTGACAAAATTTACTATAGAAACAAAATCTTGACAAAATTTTCTATAGACGTAAAATTTTTACAAAATATCTAGAAATAAAATTTTGACAACATTTTCTATAGAAATAAAATTTTGACAAAATTTTCTATAGAAACAAAATTTTGACAAAATTTTCTATAGAAATAAAATTTTGACAAAATTTTCTATAGAAATAAAGTTTTGACAAAATTTTCTATAGAAATAAAATTTTGACAAAATTTTCTATAGAAATAAAATTTTGACAAAATTTTTTATAGAAATAAAATTTTTACAAAATTTTCTATAGAAATAACATTTTGACAATGTTTTCTATAAAAATAAAATTTTGGTAGATTAGAAATTTTTACAAAATATCTAGAAATAAAATTTTGACAACATTTTCTATAGAAATAAAAATTTGACAAAATTTTCTATAGAAATAAAGTTTTGACAAAATTTTCTATAGAAATAAAATTTTGACAAAATTTTCTATAGAAATAAAGTTTTGACAAAATTTTCTATAAAAATAAAGTTTTGACAAAATTTTCTATAGAAATAAAGTTTTGACAAAATTTTCTATAGAAATAAAATTTTGACAACATGTTTTATAGAAATAAAATTTTTACAAAATTTTCTATAGAAATAACATTTTGACAATGTTTTCTATAAAAATAAAATTTTGGTAGATTAGAAATTTTTACAAAATATCTAGAAATAAAATTTTGACAACATTTTCTATAGAAATAAAATTTTGACAAAATTTTCTATAGAAATAAAGTTTTGACAAAATTTTCTATAGAAATAAAATTTTGACAAAATTTGGCAAAATTTTCTATAGAAATAAAATCTTGACAAAATTTTCTATAGACGTAAAATTTTGATAAAATTTTCTATAGACATAAATTTTGACAAAATTTTCTATAGAAATAAAATGTTGACAAAATTTTCTATAGACGTAAAATTTTGACAAAATTTTCTATAGATATACAATTTCAAACATTTTCTATAGACGTAAAATTTTGACAAAATTTCCTATAGAAATAACATTTTCGTGTTTTTTTTTATTGTTGGTTTGTTCTTCAATCATACTTGTTGTTTTGATGTCAGCTTTAAAACCATTGTGTTGACTTAACTATAAGAGTAGCTTAACCAACAGAGGAAAATAATGTTTGTCAAATTGAATGAAATAAAAAAAAAAAAAAAAAAAAAAAAATTTATTTGGGCAAAGCCCTATAGACTGCAAGATGGTTGGATTGATGCACGTTTCGGAATTACCACATTCCTCAACGGCATCCTCTACTTGCAGCAAAACTATCAATCAATTATCAGAATAAATGCCGGCAGTTCACTAAACACAAAGTAAACCACACTTGAACCCTCCGAAAAAGGTTTATGATAGCCGGCTTATGCCGAAAAAAAATCATACAAACATATCTCTTTTCCTTTGCCACCATCAAATCATCGATTTGAGTGCAGTTGGCTGGGTTTATTTTGAGCGTGCTTCCCTTACTTCATTCGTGTTTTGTTTTTCCTCTCTTGGTTAAACTACTCTTGTAGTTTAGTCACCACAATGGTTCTAAAGCTGAGATCAAAGCAACAAATAAAGGGTGATTTGTTAAGAGCTTGATAACTTTTAAAAAAAAAAAAAACGCATAAAATTTGCAAAATCTCATCGGTTCTTTATTTGAAACGTTAGATTGGTCCATGACATTTACTTTTTGAAGATAATTTCATTTAAATGTTGACCGCGGCTGCGTCTTAGGTGGTCCATTCGGAAAGTCCAATTTTGGGCAACTTTTTCGAGCATTTCGGCCGGAATAGCCCGAATTTCTTCGGAAATGTTGTCTTCCAAAGCTGGAATAGTTGCTGGCTTATTTCTGTAGACTTTAGACTTGACGTAGCCCCACAAAAAATAGTCTAAAGGCGTCAAATCGCATGATCTTGGTGGCCAACTTACCGGTCCATTTCTTGAGATGAATTGTTCTCCGAAGTTTTCCCTCAAAATGGCCATAGAATCGCGAGCTGTGTGGCATGTAGCGCCATCTTGTTGAAACCACATGTCAACCAAGTTCAGTTCTTCCATTTTTGGCAACAAAAAGTTTGTTAGCATCGAACGATAGCGATCGCCATTCACCGTAACGTTGCGTCCAACAGCATCTTTGAAAAAATACGGTCCAATGATTCCACCAGCGTACAAACCACACCAAACAGTGCATTTTTCGGGATGCATGGGCAGTTCTTGAACGGCTTCTGGTTGCTCTTCACTCCAAATGCGGCAATTTTGCTTATTTACGTAGCCATTCAACCAGAAATGAGCCTCATCGCTGAACAAAATTTGTCGATAAAAAAGCGGATTTTCTGCCACTGATTTTGGTAATAAAATTCAATGATTTGCAAGCGTTGCTCGTTAGTAAGTCTATTCATGATGAAATGTCAAAGCATACTGAGCATCTTTCTCTTTGACACCATGTCTGAAATCCCACGTGATCTGTCAAATACTAATGCATGAAAATCCTAACCTCAAAAGAATCACCCTTTATGAAATAAAATTTTGAAAAAATTTTCTATAGAAATAAAATTTGACAAAATTTTCTATAGAACTAAATTTTTTAGATAATAAAATAAGTGAAATTTTGACAAAATTATCTATAGAAATTTAATTTTGTGAAAATTTTCTATAGACGTAAAATTTCGACAAATTTTCTATAAAAATAAAATTTTGACAAAATTTTACTATAGAAATAAAAGTTTGACAAACATTTCTATGGCAACAAAAGTTCGACAAAATTTTTTATAGAAATAAAATGTTGACAAAATTTTCTATAGAAATAAAATTTTGAAAAAATTTTGCAATAGAAATAAAATTTTGACAAAATTTTATTTCTTTAGAAGATTTTGACAAAATTTTATTTCTATAGAAAATTTTACTATAGACGTAAAATGTTGACAAAAATTTTTATAGAAATACAATTTTGACAAAATTATCTATAGAAATAAAATGTTGACAAAATTTTCTATAGAAATAAAATTTTGACGAAATTTTCGATAGAATTAAAATTTTGACAAAATCTTCTAAAGAAATAAAATTTTGATGAAATGTTCTATAGACGTAAAATTTTGACAAAATTTTCTATAGAAACAAAATTTTGACGAAATTTTCCATAGAATTAAAATTTTGACAAAACTTTCTATAAAAGTAAAATTTTGACAAAATTTTCTGTAGAAGTAAAATTTTGACAAAACTTTCTATAGAAATAAAATTTTGACAGAAATTTCTATAGAAATAAAATTTTCACAAAATTTTCTATAGAAATAAAATTTTGACAAACTTTTCTATGGCAATAAAATTTTGACAAAATTTTCTATAGAAATTAAATTTCGACAAAATTTTCTATAGAAATAAAATTTTGACGAAATTTTCTATAGAAATAAAATTTTTACAAAATTTTCTATAGAAATAAAATTTTGACGAAATTTTCTATAGAATTAAAATTTTGACAAAATCTTCTAAAGAAATAAAATTTTGACAAAATGTTCTGAAAACGTAAAATTTTGACAAACTGTTCTATAGAAATAAAAGTTTGACAAAATTATCCTATAGAAATAAAATTTTGTCAAAATCTTCTAAAGAAATAAAATTTTGAAAAAATTTTCTATAAACGTAAAATTTTGACAAAATTCTTTATAGAAATAAAATTTTGACAAAATTTTCTATAGAAATAAAATTTTGACAAAATTTTCTATAAAAATAAAATTTTGACAAAATTTTCTATAGAAACAAAATTTTGACAAAATTTTCTATAGAAATAAAATGTTGACAAAATTTTAAGTATAAATAAAATTTTGACAAAATTTTCTATAGAAATTAAATTTTGACAAAATTTTCTATAGAAATAAAATGTTTAGAAAATAAAATAAATTGACAAACTTTAATTTTGTCAAAATTTTCTATAGATATAAAATTTTGACAAAATTTTTCTGTAGAAATAAAATTTTGACAAAATTTTCTATAGAATTAAAATTTTGACAAAATCTTCTAAAGAAATAAAATTTTGACAAAATGTTCTAAAAACTTAAAATTTTGAAAAATTTTCTATAGAAATAAAAGTTTGACAAAATTTTGCTATAGAAATAAAATTTTGTCAAAATCTTTTAAAGAAATAAAATTTTGACAAAATTTTCTATAAACGTAAAATTTTTACAAAATTCTTTATAGAAATAAAATTTTCTATAGAAATAAAATTTTGACAAAATTTTCTATAGAAATAAAATTTTGACAAAATGTTCTAAAGAAATAAAATTTTGACAAAATTTTCTATAGAAATTAAATTTCGACAAAATTTTCTATAGAAATAAAATGTTTAGAAAATAAAATAAATTGACAAAATTAAATTTTCGATAGACGTAAAATTTTGACAACATTTTCTATAGAAATAAAATTTTGACAAAATTTTCTATAGAAATAAAATATTGACGAAATTTTCTATAGAATTAAAATTTTGACGAAATTTTCTATAGAATTAAAATTTTGACAAAATGTTCTAAAAACGTAAAATTTTGACAAAATTTTCTATAGAAATAAAAGTTTGACAAAACTTTTGCTATAGTAATAAAATTTTGTCAAAATCGTCTAAAGAAATAAAATTTTAGACAAAATTTTCTATAAACGTAAAATTTTGACAAAATTCTTTATAGAAATAAAATGTTGACAAAATTTTCTATAGAAATAAAATTTTGACAAAATTTTCTATAGAAATAAAATTTTGACAAAATGTTCTAAAGAAATAAAATTTTGACAACATTTTCTATAGAAATTAAATTTCGACAAAATTTTCTATAGAAATAAAATGTTTAGAAAATAAAATAAATTGACAAAATTTAATTTTGTCAAAATTTTCAATAGACGTAAAATTTTGACAAAATTTTCTATAGAAATAAAATTTTGACAAAATTTTCTATAGAAATAAAATTTTGACGAAATTTTCCATAGAATTAAAATTTTGACAAAATCTTCTAAAGAAATAAAATTTTGACCAAATGTTCTAAAAACGTAAAATTTTGACAAAATTTTCTATAGAAATAAAAGTTTGACAAAACTTTTGCTATAGAAATAAAATTTTGTCAAAATCGTCTAAAGAAATAAAATTTTAAACAAAATTTTCTATAAACGTAAAATTTTGACAAAATTCTTTATAGAAATAAAATATTGACAAAATTTTCTATAGAAATAAAATTTTGACAAAATTTTCTATAGAAATAAAATTTTGAAAAAATTTTCTATAGAAATAAAATTTGACAAAATTTTCTATAGAACTAAATTTTTTAGATAATAAAATAAGTGAAATTTTGACAAAATTATCTATAGAAATTTAATTTTGTGAAAATTTTCTATAGACGTAAAATTTCGACAAATTTTCTATAAAAATAAAATTTTGACAAAATTTTACTATAGAAATAAAAGTTTGACAAACATTTCTATGGCAACAAAAGTTCGACAAAATTTTTTATAGAAATAAAATGTTGACAAAATTTTCTATAGAAATAAAATTTTGAAAAAATTTTGCAATAGAAATAAAATTTTGACAAAATTTTATTTCTTTAGAAGATTTTGACAAAATTTTATTTCTATAGAAAATTTTACTATAGACGTAAAATGTTGACAAAAATTTTTATAGAAATACAATTTTGACAAAATTATCTATAGAAATAAAATGTTGACAAAATTTTCTATAGAAATAAAATTTTGACGAAATTTTCGATAGAATTAAAATTTTGACAAAATCTTCTAAAGAAATAAAATTTTGATGAAATGTTCTATAGACGTAAAATTTTGACAAAATTTTCTATAGAAACAAAATTTTGACGAAATTTTCCATAGAATTAAAATTTTGACAAAACTTTCTATAAAAGTAAAATTTTGACAAAATTTTCTGTAGAAGTAAAATTTTGACAAAACTTTCTATAGAAATAAAATTTTGACAGAAATTTCTATAGAAATAAAATTTTCACAAAATTTTCTATAGAAATAAAATTTTGACAAACTTTTCTATGGCAATAAAATTTTGACAAAATTTTCTATAGAAATTAAATTTCGACAAAATTTTCTATAGAAATAAAATTTTGACGAAATTTTCTATAGAAATAAAATTTTTACAAAATTTTCTATAGAAATAAAATTTTGACGAAATTTTCTATAGAATTAAAATTTTGACAAAATCTTCTAAAGAAATAAAATTTTGACAAAATGTTCTGAAAACGTAAAATTTTGACAAACTGTTCTATAGAAATAAAAGTTTGACAAAATTATCCTATAGAAATAAAATTTTGTCAAAATCTTCTAAAGAAATAAAATTTTGAAAAAATTTTCTATAAACGTAAAATTTTGACAAAATTCTTTATAGAAATAAAATTTTGACAAAATTTTCTATAGAAATAAAATTTTGACAAAATTTTCTATAAAAATAAAATTTTGACAAAATTTTCTATAGAAACAAAATTTTGACAAAATTTTCTATAGAAATAAAATGTTGACAAAATTTTAAGTATAAATAAAATTTTGACAAAATTTTCTATAGAAATTAAATTTTGACAAAATTTTCTATAGAAATAAAATGTTTAGAAAATAAAATAAATTGACAAACTTTAATTTTGTCAAAATTTTCTATAGATATAAAATTTTGACAAAATTTTTCTGTAGAAATAAAATTTTGACAAAATTTTCTATAGAATTAAAATTTTGACAAAATCTTCTAAAGAAATAAAATTTTGACAAAATGTTCTAAAAACTTAAAATTTTGAAAAATTTTCTATAGAAATAAAAGTTTGACAAAATTTTGCTATAGAAATAAAATTTTGTCAAAATCTTTTAAAGAAATAAAATTTTGACAAAATTTTCTATAAACGTAAAATTTTTACAAAATTCTTTATAGAAATAAAATTTTCTATAGAAATAAAATTTTGACAAAATTTTCTATAGAAATAAAATTTTGACAAAATGTTCTAAAGAAATAAAATTTTGACAAAATTTTCTATAGAAATTAAATTTCGACAAAATTTTCTATAGAAATAAAATGTTTAGAAAATAAAATAAATTGACAAAATTAAATTTTCGATAGACGTAAAATTTTGACAAAATTTTCTATAGAAATAAAATATTGACGAAATTTTCTACAGAATTAAAATTTTGACGAAATTTTCTATAGAATTAAAATTTTGACAAAATGTTCTAAAAACGTAAAATTTTGACAAAATTTTCTATAGAAATAAAAGTTTGACAAAACTTTTGCTATAGTAATAAAATTTTGTCAAAATCGTCTAAAGAAATAAAATTTTAGACAAAATTTTCTATAAACGTAAAATTTTGACAAAATTCTTTATAGAAATAAAATGTTGACAAAATTTTCTATAGAAATAAAATTTTGACAAAATTTTCTATAGAAATAAAATTTTGACAAAATGTTCTAAAGAAATAAAATTTTGACAACATTTTCTATAGAAATTAAATTTCGACAAAATTTTCTATAGAAATAAAATGTTTAGAAAATAAAATAAATTGACAAAATTTAATTTTGTCAAAATTTTCAATAGACGTAAAATTTTGACAAAATTTTCTATAGAAATAAAATTTTGACAAAATTTTCTATAGAAATAAAATTTTGACGAAATTTTCCATAGAATTAAAATTTTGACAAAATCTTCTAAAGAAATAAAATTTTGACCAAATGTTCTAAAAACGTAAAATTTTGACAAAATTTTCTATAGAAATAAAAGTTTGACAAAACTTTTGCTATAGAAATAAAATGTTGTCAAAATCGTCTAAAGAAATAAAATTTTAAACAAAATTTTCTATAAACGTAAAATTTTGACAAAATTCTTTATAGAAATAAAATATTGACAAAATTTTCTATAGAAATAAAATTTTGACAAAATTTTCTATAGAAATAAAACTTTGACAAAATTTTCTATAGAAATAAAATGTTGACAAAATTTTATGTAGAAATAAAAGTTTGACAAAATTTTCTATAGATATAACATTTTGACAAAATTTTGTTATAGGAATAAAATTGTGTTAAAATCTTCAAGAGAAATAAAATTTTGACAAAACTTTCTATAGAAATAAAATTTTGACAAAGTTTTCTATAGAAATAAAATTTTGAGAAACTTTTCTATGGCAACAAAATTTAGACAAAATTTTCTATAGAAATAAAGTTTTGACAACATTTTCTATAGAAATAAAATGTTGACAAATATTTCTATAGAAATAAAATTTTGACAAAATTTCTATAGAAATAAAATTTGGACAAAATTTTCTATAGAAATAAAATGTTGACAAAATTTTCTATAGAAATAAAATTTTTACAAAAATTAATGTTGAAAAAGTCGAAAAATCGATTGTTTCCGTAGCCGAAAATTGAGATTTTCAAATTTAAAAAAGAAAAATCGAATAGTTGTTGTTTACTAATTTAAAAAAATGGAAAATATGAATTTCTAATTCTGTTCCCATAATTACCAAAGATATTTTTGAATTTTCGTCTTTTTCCTTATAAGTCAAATATAGTAGACTTTAAAAATTTCAAAATAACCCCAATTGAAAATTTTCGACGTTTGTAGCCATACTCCAAGACACTTCTGGGTGCTTGAGAAACTGAAATCCTACCACAATATCTCTATTTTAAAATCAAACTTCTAATATTATTATCTATGATATATACATAGTATTGTTGATCCTTGTGTTTCGAACTTAGCCTACTGTGCGTAGACAAAGAGAATGAGGACATGTATGCGGCAATTAAACTTTTATTATTTAAGAGTGTCATTAACAAGTATCCGCATACTCAATTACCTTGCCCTTTTTAATGGTATGGTATATACAGACTCATACATTAACACTAATTGTTTTTTATTGATTACGATGCTGATGAGAAATGTTATAAAAATATGCGGTAATATTGTGAATGTGTCAAGCAAATTAAATTATTAAAAATATAAAAAAAAAACAAGAAAACAGATTCTGTATCATATGAAAATGACAAAAAGTTAACACATTAATAAATATACATTAATGTGATTTGCTGTAGAGAACGAAAGAAGCCATATAATTATATCGATAAATAATTATTTGGGTTATATTAGGTCGGATATCATGATTTGGGTGAACTAAAGTTTAAAAGTAAAATTCCTTATTTTTTATTGTTTTGATTTTGAGCACGAATTTTAGTTCTAAGAACATTGACCAATTTTTTGGGAACATGTCTTCCCGATTTTCACTTTGAAGTGTTGCGATTTAATATCATTTTTTCTATGAACCCATCGTAAATTTTAAATAATCTCCATCTTTGCATCATATTGATATAGACATGCGCCTTGGAATTAAAAGCAAAAACAAAAATATATTTCTAAATAATAATTCTCAATTTTTTAAATCACCAAAAGCAATTCATAATTTACTAAACAGCTACGGTTGAAATTTCTTTCAGATTTTTCAGAAGCGGGAGAAGAGAGGCAGTGGAATTCAAACAAGTATATATAAACAAGTATGGTAAGTTCAACCGGGCGGAATATAATAATTTCCTTAGACAACCCCTCGCCGTAGCGAGTTACTTGATAATATATGGAATTTGAAGCCGATTGGAAGCCACCAGCAATTAAATGTGAATTTATTTATTGCTACCGTCATACTGACAGTGTTACATCGAGTCCAAAAAGTTGACAAAACGAAAGTAAATACGAACTTAAGAATCTTAAATACTTACCACCATTAATCGAATAATATAATTCTTCGTCGGGTTACTTGAAAATATATGGAACTTCAGGTGAATTTGATGACATATACCAAGCAAACATATATACCAACATGGAAATCTGCAAACTTAACACATGGGGGCTATACCAAAACATTGACCGAACGATATGCCCCATATTCGGCTTACTTATGTGTGGACCCAAAATACCTCTAGATTTTGATTTTCAGGCAAATCGGATAAAAATTGGGATGCCTAGACGCTCAAAATGTCAAATAGGGAGATCCGTCTTTATGAGGGAAATGCCAAAACATGGACCGATACACACCATCTTCAGCACACTTATTTATAAACCCAAAATACATTTAGATTTTGAATTTCAGGCAAATCGGAAAAAAATGCCCCAATATTGGTCTATATGGGGCTATATCAATACATAGACCGATATAATCCATCATGGAAATAGATCTGCTTGCAGAAAAAACGAATCTGTCAAATTTCAAAGTTGGCAAAATCGCTAAAAGTTGCCAAATCAACCGTTACAAATGTAATTAAAGTGTTTGGGGAACGTTTGTCGACAGCCAGGAAGTCTGGATCGGGGGGAAATCGAAAACCGGAAGCCGCTGAGACGACAAAGAGAGTTGCCGGTAATATCAAGCGAAACCCTAACCTCTCTCTCCGAGATGCCGCAAATAAGCTGGTGTATCGTCTACAACCGTGCATCGAGCCAAAAAACGAGTCGGACTATCGACTTACAAGAAGGTAGTGACTCCAAATCGCGATGATAAACAAAATACGACGACCAAAGCGCGATCCCGGAGGCTGTACACGACGATGCTGACGAAGTTTGACTGCGTGGTAATGGACGACGAAACCTACGTCGAAGCCGACTACAAGCAGCTTCCGGGACAGGAGTTTTACACGGCAAAAGAAAGGGGAAAGGTAGCAGATATTTTCAAGCACATAAAACTGTCAAAGTTCGCAAAGAAATATCTGGTTTGGCAAGCCATCTGTACCTGTGGCTTGAAAAGCAGCATTTTCATAGCTTCCGGGACTGTCAACCAAGAAATTTACGTGAAAGAGTGTTTGAATAAATGTCTGCTGCCTTTCCTGAAGAAACACGGTTGTTCCGTACTGTTTTGGCCGGATTTGGCATCTTGCCATTACGGTAAAAAGGCTATGGAATGGTACGCCGCCAACAACGTGCAGGTGGTTCCCAAGGACAAGAACCCTCCCAACACGCCAGAGCTCCGCCCAATTGAGAAATACTGGGCTATTGTCAAGGGGAACCTAAAGAAGACCAAAAAAACTGCTAAGGACGAGCAGCAGTTCAAGGAAAACTGGCTTTCTGCGGCGAAAAAGGTGGACAAGATGGTTGTACAAAATCTGACGGCAGGTGTCAAGCGTGAGGCCCGGCAATTCGGATTTGGAAAAGCGAAAGCCTAACTGAATATTTTTCCTGAATTTTATACTAATTGAACTTGAAAAAGAATTTAAATTTGATTTTTTAAATAAACGATTTCACCGATTTATACGCGTTTTCCCTTTACCAAATTTTGACCGTATCACCCTTTAGACGCTCAAAATAGGAAGATCCATTCCGGTTGAAATTTGGTACATGGTGTTAGTATATGGTCTCTAACAACCATGCCAGAATTGGTCCCTATCGATCTATATAGTTATATACAGCTCCCAGATAAACCGATCCCCAATCACAGAAAAATCACGATTGCCACTCGAGCCATACATAATCTACCAAAATTTTATTGCCATAGAAAATTTTGTCAAAATTTTATATTTCTATATAAAATTTTGTCAGAATTTTATTTCTGTACAACATTTTGTCAAAAAATTTATGAAGCACCTCTTTGTTGGAGTGGAATATTTTCCTTATATAAAAACAGTTTTCAAACATGTTTGAGGTGATCATATCGCTTCTCTGGGTGTAACAGTCTGGACGACAAGTAGATCTTGCAATATCATAAAAAAAAAACATTCACAGAAATAAAATGCCAATTGCCAAAGCCCTTTGGCCTTAGTTCCTAATTGTGAAGGAAATTTCTAGGGAAGTCTCGCACTTAATTCCGTGGAAAGCCGGAATAGAAATATGCCAAAATATCGGTAATTCTCGGCATCGTGCTTACGAAGTAAATCCTTATTGTTGGCTTTAAATTATTTAATAGAACTTTACTTTCTACTTTTAATGCAAATTATCTAGTGAAACAATGAGACTAGCCTTTAACCAAATTTTATTTGCCTTTTTTCTGTTTTCTCAAATAAAACTCATAATCCTCTTATTCCCACAAAACTAATTTTATTGAATTTCCCCTGTGACATTTAATTTTTTTCACATATTTCCAATTTTTAAAACCAATATTACGATCATAATAAATTACTTTGGACTCATACGAAAAAACAAAACTAAAACCAAAGGTAGCACTTTAAACCGAATACCCACAAACCGTGGCCAAAAAACAAAACTCAGGACAACAATTAAATTAAAACAACCACCCTGGGCCATCTAACACGTGACTCTCTTAATGTTGTTTACCAACAACATTGTCAATGAATGAATGAACGAACGAATGCCAGAAACAATATTGTCATCATCGACAAGGAAAACAACATTGACAAACAGGTGAGCGTGCAACCTGGACAACAAAACCATGCCGATGTTCAACCATGGCAACAAATGAAAATGGATGGTTGCCAAGGGAAACAAGGCTAAAGGCAAGCAGTCTGTCACTTGCCTAGTTTGGCCATATAGAGGAGGCACAAGGATTGTTGGCCTGAATCACCAAACATATGGAAACCATTTGAAAGTACAATTTAACAGAAGCAGGTGATGAACAACATTTGCTGAATATTGTTTTTCATTAAATTTTAAAGGATTAAAGCAAAAACGAATTAAAGGAAAAGACATTTGACGGTTACTAATTAAAGGAAAATGAGTCAGAAAACCAAATTCATCATTAACACATCAGGTAAGACCATAATTGAGGTAAAATCTGAAGGTAAAAAGAGGCGGCCAATTAAGACGGGTATTTGACGTAGTGAGCTCTAATTTAAATAAAATGGGAATTTTTGTGTGTGTAGAGTATTGTAATTACAATAATTTAAATATTTTTTCTTTGGCTTATTATGATATTCTCTTCAACAACTATGCTATGGATGAAGAAAACTGCGATATTTTATGTTAACAATTTTAAACCATGTGGATACGGAAATCTAATACGCAATTTGTGTTAGTCTGACAAATATTCGTGAAAGTGAGCAACAATACCAATTGTGGCAATACACTGAAATAAAGCTTACCCGGTTCGAAAGATTTTGTCTTCTCATTAATTATTTCGGTATTGATTCCGAGCCAAAGAAGTGGAAAATTGTACTGCATTAGGTTAGGTACACTCAAATAAAGTGAACCACATATGCCACTAAAGCCAATTTAATTATATTTTAATTCATTAAATTATTATTCTATAGCACATTTTTCTACAGAAATAAAATTTTTACAAATTTTCTATAGAAATAAATTTTTAACATAATTTTCTATAGAAATAAAATTGTGACAAAATTTCCTATAGAAATAAAATTGTGACAAAATTTTCTATAGAAATAAAATTGTTATTGTTGTTTTTTTGTTTTTTGATCTCAGCTTAAAGCCATGCATTGACTAAGCTACAAGTGTAGCTTAACCAACAGAGGAAAAGTATGCTTGTCAAATTTATTTGGGCAAAGCCCTATAGACTGCAAGATGGTTGGATGTACAGCTGTTTCGGAATTACCACATTCCTCATCAGCATCCTCTACTTGCAGCAAAACTATCAACCAATTATCAGAATAAATTCGGGTAATTCACTCAACCCAACGTGAACTACACTTGAACCTCCCGAAAAAGGGTTTGATAGTCGGCTACTGCCTAAACAAATTTGCCAGCATATCTCTTTTCCTTTGCCAAACTCAAATCATCGATTTGTATGTATTTGGCTGGGTTTGTTTTTGAGCGTGCTTCCTCTATCTTCATTCGTTTTGTTTGTTATTATTGGCTTCTCTTCAATCGTTATTGTTGTTTTTTTGTTTTTTGATCTCAGCTTAAAGCCATGCATTGACTAAGCTACAAGTGTAGCTTAACCAACAGAGGAAAAGTATGCTTGTCAAATTTATTTGGGCAAAGCCCTATAGACTGCAAGATGGTTGGATGTACAGCTGTTTCGGAATTACCACATTCCTCATCAGCATCCTCTACTTGCAGCAAAACTATCAACCAATTATCAGAATAAATTCGGGTAATTCACTCAACCCAACGTGAACTACACTTGAACCTCCCGAAAAAGGGTTTGATAGTCGGCTACTGCCTAAACAAATTTGCCAGCATATCTCTTTTCCTTTGCCAAACTCAAATCATCGATTTGTATGTATTTGGCTGGGTTTGTTTTTGAGCGTGCTTCCTCTATCTTCATTCGTTTTGTTTGTTATTATTGGCTTCTCTTCAATCGTTATTGTTGTTTTTTTGTTTTTTGATCTCAGCTTAAAGCCATGCATTGACTAAGCTACAAGTGTAGCTTAACCAACAGAGGAAAAGTATGCTTGTCAAATTTATTTGGGCAAAGCCCTATAGACTGCAAGATGGTTGGATGTACAGCTGTTTCGGAATTACCACATTCCTCATCAGCATCCTCTACTTGCAGCAAAACTGTCAACCAATTATCAGAATAAATTCAGGCAGTTTATTAAACCCAACAAAAACCACACTTGAACCCTCCGAAAAAAGGTTTTACATTGATAGCCGGCTTATGCCGAAAAAAATTCGAAAACAAACATATCTCTTTTCCTATGCCACTGTCAAATCATCGATTTGAATTCACATGGCTGGGTTTATTTTGAGCGTGCCTCCTCTTCTTTTTCATTTGTTTTGTTTTGTTATTGTTGGTTTTGTTCTTTAAGCATTGTTGTTGCTTAAAGAACAACAACAATGTATGGTTTTAAGCTGAAATAAAAAACAACAACAATGCTTAAAGAACAAAACCAACAATAACAAAACAAAACAAATGAAAAAGAAGAGGAGGCACGCTCAAAATAAACCCAGCCATGTGAATTCAAATCGATGATTTGACAGTGGCATAGGAAAAGAGATATGTTTGTTTTCGAATTTTTTTCGGCATAAGCCGGCTATCAATGTAAAACCTTTTTTCGGAGGGTTCAAGTGTGGTTTTTGTTGGGTTTAATAAACTGCCTGAATTTATTCTGATAATTGGTTGATAGTTTTGCTGCAAGTAGAGGATGCTGATGAGGAATGTGGTAATTCCGAAACGTGCGTCCATCCAACCATCTTGCAGTCTATAGGGCTTTGCCCAAATAAATTTGACAAGCATACTTTTCCTCTGTTGGTTAAGCTACACTTGTAGCTTAGTCAATGCATGGCTTTAAGCTGAGATCAAAAAACAAAAAAAAAAAACAACAATAACGATTGAAGAGAAGCCAATAATAACAAACAAAACGAATGAAGATAGAGGAAGCACGCTCAAAAACAAACCCAGCCAAATACATACAAATCGATGATTTGAGTTTGGCAAAGGAAAAGAGATATGCTGGCAAATTTGTTTAGGCAGTAGCCGACTATCAAACCCTTTTTCGGGAGGTTCAAGTGTAGTTCACGTTGGGTTGAGTGAATTACCCGAATTTATTCTGATAATTGGTTGATAGTTTTGCTGCAAGTAGAGGATGCTGATGAGGAATGTGGTAATTCCGAAACAGCTGTACATCCAACCATCTTGCAGTCTATAGGGCTTTGCCCAAATAAATTTGACAAGCATACTTTTCCTCTGTTGGTTAAGCTACACTTGTAGCTTAGTCAATGCATGGCTTTAAGCTGAGATCAAAAAACAAAAAAACAACAATAACGATTGAAGAGAAGCCAATAATAACAAACAAAACGAATGAAGATAGAGGAAGCACGCTCAAAAACAAACCCAGCCAAATACATACAAATCGATGATTTGAGTTTGGCAAAGGAAAAGAGATATGCTGGCAAATTTGTTTAGGCAGTAGCCGACTATCAAACCCTTTTTCGGGAGGTTCAAGTGTAGTTCACGTTGGGTTGAGTGAATTACCCGAATTTATTCTGATAATTGGTTGATAGTTTTGCTGCAAGTAGAGGATGCTGATGAGGAATGTGGTAATTCCGAAACAGCTGTACATCCAACCATCTTGCAGTCTATAGGGCTTTGCGCAAATAAATTTGACAAGCATACTTTTCCTCTGTTGGTTAAGCTACACTTGTAGCTTAGTCAATGCATGGCTTTAAGCTGAGATCAAAAAACAAAAAAACAACAATAACGATTGAAGAGAAGCCAATAATAACAAACAAAACGAATGAAGATAGAGGAAGCACGCTCAAAAACAAACCCAGCCAAATACATACAAATCGATGATTTGAGTTTGGCAAAGGAAAAGAGATATGCTGGCAAATTTGTTTAGGCAGTAGCCGACTATCAAACCCTTTTTCGGGAGGTTCAAGTGTAGTTCACGTTGGGTTGAGTGAATTACCCGAATTTATTCTGATAATTGGTTGATAGTTTTGCTGCAAGTAGAGGATGCTGATGAGGAATGTGGTAATTCCGAAACAGCTGTACATCCAACCATCTTGCAGTCTATAGGGCTTTGCCCAAATAAATTTGACAAGCATACTTTTCCTCTGTTGGTTAAGCTACACTTGTAGCTTAGTCAATGCATGGCTTTAAGCTGAGATCAAAAAACAAAAAAAACAACAATAACGATTGAAGAGAAGCCAATAATAACAAACAAAACGAATGAAATAAAATTGTGACAAAATTTTCCATAGAAATAATATTGTGACAAAATTTTCTATATAAATACAATTTTGACACAATATTCTATAGAACTACAATTTTGACAAAATTTTTTTTAGAAATAAAAATTTGACAAAATTTTCTATAGAAATAAAATGTTGACAACAAATTCTATAGAAATAAAATTTTGACAAAATTTTCTATAGAAATGAAATTTTGCAAAAATTTCCTATATAAATATAATTTTGACAACATTTTCTATAGAAATAAAATTTTAACAAAATTTTCTGTAGAAATAAATGTTTGACACAATTTCCTATAGAAATAAAATTTTTACAAAATTTTCCATAGAAATAAAATTTTGACAAAACTTTCTATAGAAATAAAATTTTGACAAAATTTTCTGTAGAAATAAAATTTTACCAAATTTTTCTATGCAAATGATATTTTGTCAAACTGTTCTATTGAAATAAAATTTTAAGAAAATTTTCTATAGAAATAATATTTTGACAAAATTTTCTAAAGAAACAACATTTTTACAAAATTTCCTACACAAACAAAATTTTTACAAAATTTTCTATAGAAATAAAATTTTCACAATTTTTTTTATAGAAATAAAATGTTGACAAAATTTTCTATAGAAATAAAATTTTGACAAAATCTTCTATAGGAATAAAATTTTCACAAAATTTTTTTTAGAAATAAAAATTTGACAAAATTTTCTATAGAAATAAAATTTTGACAACAAATTCTATAGAAATAAAATTTTGACAAAATTCTCTATAGAAATGAAATTTTGCAAAAATTTCCTATATAAATATAATTTTGACAACATTTTTTATAGAAATATAATTTTAACAAAATTTTCTGTAGAAATAAAATTTTGACAAAAATTTCTGTGGAAATAAACTTTTGACAAAATTTTCTATTGAAATAAAATTTTACCAAATTTTTCTATGCAAATGAAATTTTGTCAAACTGTTCTATTGAAATCAAATGTTAACAAAAATTTCTATAGAAATAAAATTTTGACAAAACTTTCTACAGAAACAAAATTTTTACAAAATTTTCTACAGAAACAACATTTTTACAAAATTTTCTATAGAAATAAAATTTGCACAATTTGTTTTATAGAAATAAAATGTTGAAAAATTTTCTATAGAAATAAAATTTTGACAAAATTTTCCATAGGAATAAAATTTTGATAAAATTTTTTTTAGAAATAAAAAATAAAATAAAATTTTCACAATTTTTTTTATAGAAATAAAATGTTGACAAAATTTTCTATAGAAATAAAATTTGTACAAAATTTTCTAAAGAAATGAAAATTTGCAAAAATTTCCTAAATAAATATAATTTTGACAATATTTATAAAATTTTGACAAAATTTTCTGTGGAAATAAACTTTTAACAAAATTTTCTATAGAAATAAAATTTTGACAAAATTTTCTACAGAAACAAAATTTTCTATAGAAATAAAATTTTCAGAATTTTTTGTATAGAAATAAAATGTCGACAAAATTTTCTATAGAAATAAATGTTTGACAAATTTTTTTTTTTATAGAAATAAAATTTTTTTATAGAAATAAAATCTCGAAAATTTTTTGTATAGAAATAAAATTTTCACAAAATTTTCTACAGCAATAAAATTTTAACAAAATTGTCAGTAAAATTTTGACAAAATTTTCTGTGGAAATAAAATTTTGACAACATTTTCTGCAGAAATAATTTTTTAACAAAATTTTCTATGACAATAAAATTTTGAAAAAATCTTCTATGAAAATAAAATTTTGACAAAATTTTCTATAGAAATAAAATTTTCTATAGAAATAAAATCTTGACAAAAATATAGAAATAAATTGCTGAAAATTGTCTATAGAAATAAAAAGCTGATAAAATGTTCTATAGAAAAACAATTTTGACAAAATTTTCTATAGACATAAAATTTAGACAAAAATTTCTATAGAAATAAAATTTTGACAAAATTTCTTTAGAAATAAAATTTTGACAAAATTTCTTTAGAAATAAAATTTTGACAAAATTTTCTGTGGAAATGAAATGTTGCCAAAATTTTCTATTGAAATAAAATTTTACCAAATTTTCTATGCAAATGAAATTTTGCCAAACTGTTCTATTGAAATAAAATTTTAACAAAATTTTCTATAGAAATAAAATTTTGACAAAATTTTCTATAAAAATAAAATTTTCACAAAATTTTTTCATAGAAATAAAATGTTGACAAAATTTTCTTTAGAAATAAATGTTTGACAACATTTTTTTTATAGAAATAAAAATTTTTTATAGAAAAATTTATGTAGAGAAATAAAATTTTCTACAGCAATAAAATTTTAACAAAATTTTCCGTAGAAATAAAATTTTGACAACATTTTGTGTGGAAATAAAATTTTGACAAAATTTTCAATTGAAATAAAATTTTGACAAAATATTCTATAGAAATACAATTTTGCAAAATTTTCTATAGAAATAAAATTTTGTTAAAATTTTCTATAGAAATAAAATTTTGTCAAAATTTTCTATAGAAATAAAATTTTCATAAAGTTTTCTATAGAAATAAAATTTTGTCAAAATTTTCTATAGAAATGAAATTTTGACAAAATTTTCAATTGAAATAAAATTTTTACAAAATTTTCTATAGAAATACATTTTTGCAAAATTTTCTATAGAAATAAAATTTTGTCAAAATTTTCTATAGAAATAAAATTTTGTCAAAATTTTCTATATAAATAAAATTTTGTCAAAATTTTCTATAGAAATAAAATTTTGATAAAATTTTCTATAGAAATAAAATTTTGACAAACTTTTCTACAGAAACAAAATTTTGACAAATTTTTCTATAGAAATAAAATTTTGACACAATTGAAATTTTCTATAGAAATAAAATTTTGATAAAAATTTTCCATAGAAAAAAATTTTAACAAAATTTTCCATAGAAATAAAATTTTTACAAAATTTTCTATAGAAATAAAATGTTGATAAAAATTTTCCATAGAAATAAAATTTTGATAAAAATTTCCCATAGAAATAAAATCTCGTAAAATGTGTCTATAGACATGAAATGTTGACATTTCAATTAAAAATAATTGGATCTATTAATTTCGTGATTGAAGACAAAAAAAAATTGTTTTTTCTGTTTACATTAATTCATGGTTACACCCCTAAAAATTCGAAAATTCCATTGAAATCCTCAAAACCTATTTTGCTTATATAAGCGCCCTAGGAACAAAACTGGCAACTTTGAAAAACAAATAAACGGACTATAAGTAGTATGCGATCTATTAGTAATTTTTCTCGCAGTTCAACGTTTTGAAATTGCACTTAAATAAATGTGTTACTTGTACGATATAAATCAATAGTCTTAATAATCCCAGAAAGTATTTTTGTCATCGTCCAATAATGTTTCCAACCTCAAAAGATTTTTAACCGTTTTATGACCACAGCAAAAATCCTCAACCTCAAAACCTGTTCATAGGGGTATCATCCAAAAATGGGAAATCTTTTTGTTTAATTTAATTTTTACATCTAAAACAAATTCAAAATGTTATTTAAAAGGATACCCATTATGGCAAGATACCGGAGAAATGTAACCCAAAAGCAAATTCCCCATTAACACATTAGACAAAAACCTCTGTAAAGGCAAACAACAAAAAAAGGTGAATACTCCATAACCTGGATAGAGATTAGATGGGACAACCACAACATAACATAATTGTCCTAAATGATGAACAAAAATTTTAGCGGTGTGAAGTCTCCTAATTAGGCTGGCCTCTTTTTGCTTTTTGTTTTGTTGGAATTTAACCTCTGTTTAACTAACGTGTTCATTTTAATTTTCTCACAAACATTCATTTCATGTAAAACCCCTACAGTCGAATACTTTTCAACCCGTCACCCCACCGGTTTGGCTTTGGACGAACAAACCGCTAGAATATTTGAATTTTTGGAAAACGATGAACTCACAGTAATCTCGGCCGTACATAATCAAGATGAGGATACAATTAAATTTCATCATGGAATACCGAATGACGAAGTATCTTTGCTGTTCTACAAAATACCACAGGTAAATGGTCGAGGAGGCAGTGGTGGAGTACGTGGAGGTGGCAATGCTACATCATCATCATCATCGTCGTCGAGACTGACATCGTCCAATGCAGTTGGTTTGGATATCCAACCACTTGGTATTTTGACGCTGGAAGGAGGTTTGGTTAAATCCATTTACAATTCTGTTTCTCGAGTATTTTCACCGCATGCAAATGTTCGGGTATGTTTGATTAGAGTTTTATGTTATACATTAGGGTGTTGTGAAAACAGATTGGGTCACTATGAGGGACATTTTTTTTTTTTCAAATATAGTCAGACATTCTAAAGTTTAATTTGTTGAAAAAAAGTGTGGTATTATAATATATATATATTTTTTTCAAATTTTCCTAAGAAACTTGGAAGAGCCTTCCCTATATAGGGTAGCTGGTATGTACTGCAAGAGCTATATTTATTTATTTTTATACCCCGCGCCACACTGTGGGACTGGATATTATAGGTTAGTGCATATATTTGCAACATCCAGAATGATACGAGATGGACACATGGCAATAATGCTTATGGTCCGTCCCTGAGTCGATTTAGCCATGTCTATCTATCCGTAATTTTTGTGATCAAAATCTATGTCGCACTTTTAGTTCACTCGACTAAAGTTGCTTTGGTTTGGAATCACTGTTGCCACCAAAAATTTTAGATGTTTTTAAATTTCAATAAAAGTAAAATTTTACATTTACTTCTAACTTTAGACAAATTTTTCTATAGAAAAAAATTTAGACACCATTTTCTATAGAAATAACATTTTGACAAAATTCTCTATAGAAATAAAATTTTGACAATATTTTCTATAGAAATAAAATTTTGACAAATTTTTCTATAGAAAGAAAATTTTACCAAAATTTTTTGTAGAAATAAAATTTTGACAAAATTATCTATAGAAATAAAATTTGGACAAAATTTTCTATAGGAATAAAATTTTGACAAAATTTTCAATAGAAATAAAATTTTGACAAAATTTTCCATAGAAATAAAATTTTGACAAAATTTTCGATAGAAATAAAATTTTGACAAAATTTTCCATAGAAATAAAATTTTAACAAAATTTTCTATAGAAATAAAATGTTGACAAAATTTTCTATAGAAATACAATTTTGACAATATTTTCTATTTTCTAAATAGAAATAAAATTTTTACACAATTTTCTACAACAATGACAAAATATTTTTAGAAATAAAATTAAAAAAAAATTTTTTGAGATATAATATTTTGACACAATTTTCTATAAATACAATGTTGACAAAATTGTCTATAGAAATAAAATTTGGACAAAATTTTCTATAGAAATAAAATTTTGCCAAAATTTTCTATGGAAACAAAATTTTGACAAAATTTTCTATAGAAATAAAATTTCGACAAAATTTTCTATAGAAATAAAATTTTGACAAAATTTTCCATAGAAATAAAATTTTGACAAAATTTTCTATAGAAATAAAATTTTGACAAAATTTTCTTAAATACAATTTTGACAAAATTTTCTATAGAAATAAAATTTTTGACATTTTTTATATAAATAAAATTTTGAAAAAATTTCACTATAGAAATAAAATTTTGACAACATTTTTTATATAAATAAAATTTTGACATAATTTTCTATAGTAATAAAATTATGACAACATCTTTTATAGAAATAAATTTTTGACAAAATTTTCTATAGAAATAAATTTTTGACAAAATTTTCAATAGAAATAATTTTTTTACCAAAATTTTCTATGAAAATAAAATTTAGACAAATTTTCTATAGAAATAAAATTTTGACAAAATTTTCTATAGAAATAAAATTTTGACAAAATTTTCTATAGAAATAAAATTTTGACAAAATTTCTATAGAAATAAAATTTTCTATAGGAATAAAATTTTGACAAAATTTTCTATAGAAATAAAATTTTGACAAAATTTTCTATAGAAATAAAATTTTGACAAAATTTTCTATAGAAATAATTTTGACTCAATTTTCTATAAAAAAAAATATTGACAACATTTTTTATAAAAATAAATTTTTGACAACATTTTCTATAGAAATAAAACTTTGACAAAATTTTCTACAGAAATAAATTTGACAACATTTTTTATAGAAATAAATTTTTGACAAAATTTTCTATAGAAATAAATTTTTGACAAAATTTTCTATAGAAATAAAATTTTGACAAAATTTTTTATAGAAATAAAATTTTGACAAAATTTTCTTTAGAAATAAAATTTTGACAAAATTTCTATAGAAATAAAATTTTGACAAAATTTTCTATAGAAATAAAATTTTGACAAAATTTTCTATAGAAATAAAATTTTGACAAAATTTTCTATAGAAATAAAATTTTGACAAAATTTTCTATAGAAATAAAATTTTGACAAAATTTTCTATAGAAATACAATCTTGACAATATTTTCTATAGAAATACAATCTTGACAACATTATCTATAGAAATAAAATTTTGACAAAACTTTCTATAGAAATAAAATTTTAACAAAATTTTCTATAGAAATAAAATTTTGACAATATTTTCTATAGAAATAAAATTTTGACAACATTATCTATAGAAATAAAATTTTGACAAAACTTTCTATAGAAATAAAATTTTAACAAAATTTTCTATAGAAATAAAATTTTGACAATATTATCTATAGAAATAAAATTTTGACAATATGTTCTATAGAAATAAAATGTTGACAAAATTTTCTATAGAAACACAATTTTGACAAAATTTTCTATAGAAATAAAATTTTGACAAAATTTTCTATAGAAATACAATCTTGACAATATTTTCTATAGAAATAAAATTTTGACAACATTATCTATAGAAATAAAATTTTGACAAAACTTTCTATAGAAATAAAATTTTAACAAAATTTTCTATAGAAATAAAATTTTGACAATATTTTCTATAGAAATAAAATTTTGAAAAAGTTTTCTATAGGATTGAAATTTTGACAAAATTTTCTATAAAAATAAAATTTTGATAAGATATTCTATAGAAATAAAGTTTTCACAAAAATTTTCTAAAGAAAGAAAATTTTGACCAAATTTTCTATAAATTCTTATCTTATAAAAAAATTAGAAAATAACATAAAATTTTAGAATCACTTTATATTTATTCGAGTTGGCTGGCTACCTCTGGCACGAAATATTGCCTTCAAACATTAGACAAAGCCACCACACCAGGGATGGGAAAATTCAGTACTATAGTACTTTTTTCAATACTTTTTTACCCTGGTCAGTACCGTAGTACGCCCGAGAATGATTTAGTACCTTTTGTGTAGACATTTTTGAACCGATTTCAGATTTATCGTACAACAGTTTTGACAATGTTATTTGAATGTTTTGAGAAAGTCTTTAACAAACTTATTTGCTAATAGTCTTTTACAAATTTAGCAAAGTTAATGCAGGAAGAAAATCTCAATTTTGTAAAAGCCATAGTCAAAAACACGATTTTATAGTATTTCAAGAAAGTTTTAGTCGAAAAAAGCACGCGTTTCTATATTACGCTTCCACACGAACGCTTTTTAGGTTTAGGTTTAGGTTTAGGTTTAGGTTTCGGTTTAGGTCAGAAAATGTTATTAATTATTATTATTATTTTATTATTTTTTTGAAAATTTTGTCAAAATTAATTTTTTTTGTCAACATTTTATTTCTATAGAAAATTTATCAATATTTTATTTTTATAGAAAATTTTGTCAAAATTTTATTTCTATAGAAAAAATTTTAAAAATTTTATTTAAATAGAAAATTTTTTCAAAATTGTATATCTATAGAAAATTTTGTCAAAATTTTGTTTCGGTAGACAATTTTGTCAAAATTTTATATGTATAAAAAATTTTGTCAACATTTTAAATCGGTAGATTATTTTGTCAAAATTTTATTTCTATTTACTAATTTTCTTTTTGTCGACCTTTATCAGTAAAGGTCGAGCTTGATTAATCATTTCATTATATTTTATTTCTATAGAAAATTTTGTCAAATTTTTATTTCTATAGAACATTTTGATTTCGGTAGAAAATTTTGTCAAAATTTTATATGTATAAAAAATGTTGTCAAAATTTTATTTCGGTAGATAATTTTGTCAAAATTTTATTTCTACAGAAAATTTTGTCAAAATTTTATTTCTACAGAAAATTTTGTCAAAATTTTATTTTTTTTTTATCTACAGAAAATTTATGAAGAACCATGAAGTCCAATTGTGGCAACCGTGATTACAGTACTACGATAGTCTTTGTAAGCGGATATAAAACTAAAATAAAATATTTAAAATTGAGGAGTTGACAAACAAATTTTTTTTTCTAATTCAGTCTAAAGGAGCTCTTGACAATAATCTTCCAATGGAAATTTTGCTGAAATTTAGTGAAGAGTACATTTTCGCTTAAAACAATACCTTTTTTCTACTTTCTTAAAACTTGTATTTTCCATCCCTGCACCACACACTGCACAAATGTTGCCATATGGGTATTTGGTCCATTTCCGGTAGAACATCGACCCTTTGGTATTTTGTATTGTCAACTTTACACTCCAAAATGAATTAGGCGCAAAATTCCAAAGGATTGTGATCAGGAGATTTTGGTGGTCATTGTGCGGTAAAAGTGAAAGAGAACCTGCTTTTTAGGGAACCATCGTGATGCAATGGTTTGTATGCCCTAGAGAAGCTTTTTCAAAGTTTCTCTAAGTGCTTCCACCATAAGGTGAAACACCGCTCGGACTCAACTATAGAAAGGAGGTGCCACTTAGGAGGTAACATATATCAGAAAAATTCGTAATTGAGGAGTAAAAAAATGTATGCTTTAAATAATCATGATCAAGCTCTTATTTGCTATTGATTATTATTCCCAAATCTACTCCGATATAATCCAGTCATATATCCCTTCATAAATCTTGTTTTCAATCCACCCTGCTATACTTTTTTCCATTTGTTATCTTTTTAATTTTTTTTTGTTATATTTGAGAACAACATGAATAGCACGTTTTCATTTTAACTAAGGAAACAAATTTTACTAATGAAATTCTCCAAACCCTCCCTCACCAAAAAATAGCGAAAACATCCAAAATACCTAAACTGTTACACTAAACCGAAACCACTGAAGGATACGAGTAGCATCTCCATCAAAATGTATGGCTATTACAAGGAAAGGAAATTGAAATATTGTAGTGAAGTGGTCATAGTGTCAAAGAGCAACATAATTGTCATAATTTAATTAAAAATCAACAAAATTTTTGATTAGGATGTATATTGAACATGACATGAGAAAATAATAAAAATTATAGATTTGAAGTAAGGCATTGGAATACATTTCATATTGATGAGAAATTGATGGATTGGTTAAAGATAAGTAGACAGAATGATATAGTTGTTTTTTGCAAACCTACATTTTAGGGCAGAAATGTATACAACATTAGGGAAAATTTTCTTTATAGATCGACTCAGAATTTCACCACGACCCAGAATATATACTTTATGGTGTCTTAGAGCAATATTTCTATGTGTTACAAACGGAATGACAAATTTAATATACCCCCCATGCTATGGTAGAGGGTATAAAAAATAAAATTAGTATACCCCATCCTACGATGTAAAAATGTAAAAACAGATTATGGAAATTTTTTGGAAATTCTGAGCCGATATATAAAAAATTAAAAACAAGTATATACGGCCGTCAGTTCGGCCAGGCCGAAGCCTATGTACCCTCCACCATGGATTGCGTAGAAACTTCTCCTGAAGACTGTCATCCACAATCGAATTACTTGGGTTGCGGTAAAATTTGGGAAAAAAATTCTATAGAAATAAAATTTGGAAAAAAATTTCTATAGAAATAAAATTTTGACAAAATTTTCTATAGAAATAACATTTTGACAATGTTTTCTATAAAAATAAAATTTTGGTAGATTAGTTTTGGCTCGAGTGGCGACCATGATTATAAACCGATATGGACCACTTTTTGTGTGATTGGGGATTGGCTATATATAACTATAGACCGATACGGACCAATTTTGGCATGGTTATTAGCGGCCTTATACTAACACCACGTACCACATTTCAATCGGATCGGATGACTTTTGCTTCTCTAAGAGACTCCGGAGGTCAAATCTGGGGATCGGTTTATATGGGGGCTATATATAATTATAGACCGATGTGGACCAATTTTTGCATGGTTGTTAGAGACCATATACTAACACCATGTACCAAATTTCAGCCGGATCGGGTGAAATTTGGTTCTCTTAGAGGCTCCGCAAGCCAAACCGGGGGGAACGGTTTATATAGGGGCTTTATGTAATTATGGACCAATTTTTGCAAGGTTGTTAGAGACCATATACTATCACCATGTACCAAATTTCAGCCGGATCGGATAAAATTTGCTTCTCTTAGAGCAATCGCAAGCCAAATTTGGGGGTCCGTTTATATGGGGGCTATACGTAAAAGTAGACCGATATGGACCAATTTTTGCATGGTTATTAGAGACTATATACTACCACCATGTACCAAATTTCAGCCGGATCGGATGAAATTTGCTTCTCTTAGAGCAATCGCAAGCCAAATTTGGGGGTCCGTTTATATAGGGGCTATACGTAAAAGTGGACCGATATGGCCCATTTGCAATACCATCCGACCTACATCAATAACAACTACTTGTGCCAAGTTTCAAGTCGATAGCTTGTTTCGTTCGGAAGTTAGCGTGATTTCAACAGATGGACGGACGGACGGACGGACGGACGGACATGCTCAGATCGACTCAGAATTTCACCACGACCCAGAATATATATATACTTTATGGGGTCTTAGAGCAATATTTCGATGTGTTACAAACGGAATGACTAAGTTAATATACCTCCATCCTATGGTGGAGGGTATAAAAATCCATATTCTGTTTTTACATTGTATGGGGTATACTAACTTTTTTATTTTTTTATACCCTTCACCATAGAATGGATGGTATATTAACTTTGTCATTCCGTTTGTAACACATCGAAATATTGCTCTAAGACCCCATAAAGAATATATATTATGGGTCGTTGTGAAATTCTGAGTCGATCTAGCCAGATCCGTCTGTTGAAAACACGCTAACTTCCGAACGAAACATGCTATCGACATGAAACTTATCACAAGTAGCTGTTATTGATGTAGATCGGATGGTATTGTAAATGGACCATATCGGACCACTTTTACGTATAGCCCCCATATAAACCGATCCCCAAATTTGGCTTGGGGAGCCTCCCGGAGCAGCAAAATTCATCCGATCCGGTTGAAATTTGGTACATGGTGTTGGTATATGGTCTCTAACAACCATGTAAAAATTGGTCCCCATCAGTCCATAATTATATATAGCCCCCATATAAACCGATCCTCAGATTTGACCTCTGGAGCCTCTTGGAGGAGCAAAATTCAGCCGATCTGATTGAAATTTGGTACGTGGTGTTAGTATACGGTCTTTAATAAACATGCAAAAAATGGTCCACATCGGTATATAATCATATATAGCCCCCATATAAACCAATCCCCAGATTTGACCTTCGGAGCCTCTAAGAGAATCAAATTTCATCCGATCCGGTTGAAATTTGGTACGTGGTGTTAGTATACGGTCTCTAACAACCATGCCAGAATTGGTCCATATTGGTCCATAATTATATATAGCCCCCATATAAACCGATCCCCAGATTTTACCTCCGGAGCATTTTGGAGGAGCAAAATTCACCCAATTCGGTTGAAATTTGGTACTTGGTGTCAGTATATGGTCTCTAATAACCATGCAAAAATTGGTCCATATCGGTGCATAATTATATGTAACCCCCATTTAAACCGATCCCCAGATTTGACTTCCGGAGCTTCTTGGGGGAGCAAAATTAATCCGATTCGGATGAAATTTGGTACATTGAGCTAGAATATGGCCGCTAACAATCATGCCAAAATTGGTCCATATCGGTCTATAGTTATTCATAATTATGGTTGCCACTCGAGCCAAAAATAATCTACCCAAAATTTTATTTCTATAGAAAATTTCGTCAAATTTTTATTTCTATAGAAAATTTTTTCCAAATTTTATTTCTATAGAAATTTTTTTCCAAATTTTATTTCTATAGAAAAATTTTTCCAAATTTTATTTCTATAGAAAATTTTTTCCAAATGTTATTTCTATAGAAACATTTTTCCAAATTTTATTTCTATAGAAAATTTGTCAAAATTTTATTTCTATAGAAAATTTTGTCGCAATTTTATTTTTATAGAAAATTTTTGTCAAAATGTTATTCCTATAGAAAATGTTGTCAAAATGTTATTTCTATTGCAAATGTTGTCAAAATTTTATTTCTATAGAAAAATTTGTCAAACTGAATTATATACGTATTTAATCGGCCATTTTAATATATACCACGTATGGACTAACTTACAATTTAGAAGACGGTGTTAGGAAGTTTTAAGATACCTTGCTAACAGCAAGTGTTGCCACAACCCAAGTAATTCGATTGAGGATGCCAGTCTATAGTAGAAGTTCCTACGCAATCCATGGTGGAGGGTACATAAGATTCGGCCTGGCCGAACTTACGGTTGTATATACTTGTTTCTGTTACGCCTCACAATATTGGACGTTATAACAATGTCCGTCTGTCTGTTGTAATCACGCTACAGCTTTCAATAATGGCGCTATCGTCCTATAATTTAGCACAGATTCGTTTATGTAAACCTACGCTCAGTGGTTCCAAATCGCTTTTTTTGGGAAATAATTCTGCAACTTTTGAACGGATAATGATATCAACATAATATTTTCTTTGTGTGAAAGCTGAGGTGTTTTCCTCTAAGTCCTCTGGTCACCTCGGGGGTATCAAATTTTGTTTTAGCTGTCGAATCCGCAATTATGAATCCATTTCGATAATTTTTTTTTACTTTGCTGGATAGAACTTGTAAAACCCTTCAAAGGTCGCGAGCATATGTGAATATATTTTCTACTTTGCGAGATATGGGGCCCACAATTTTTTTTTTTTTTTGGCAACATTTTAGCAAAGTGGGGTCAGTAGTTTGAACCTACAGGGCCCGGTTTTTGGCCGATCCTTGTTTTCTTTTATTAACTGCAATCCCTACAAATTATACATTAACTCCGATTTGTATGATTTTTTGTATTGGTGATGATAACAAAAAAATAAAATACACATATTTTTTAATTTTCATTTATTTTTATTATTTGTAGAGAAACTCTCACAAATTGGGTGTGTTGGCAAACATTATTTGCCACCAAAAACAAAAACACTTACCTCTCCAATTTATCAAGATCACACACAAATCACAAGCACAACAATTTTTTATTATTTTTTGAAGTCACAGCAAACCGGCACTTTTCGTAAATACCAGAAATGTCAATTTCCAGCAAGTAGTGCCACCTAATTGTTCTATTTTTACAAGTTTATTAGCTCAGTATGTAAACCACGGGATACAGTGCGTGATTGAGCTAAAGAAGTTATTTCTATTAATTTTGAGGCATTCGAACGGTATGTTGCCTACAGTCTACACTATGATACAGAGGGTTAAGGAAGAAAAAATTGTGTACCTATGTTCTTTAGATTAAAAGTTGTAAACTCCACAATTTAGAATTTAAAAAACATTAGAATTTTGACCAATTTTTTCGAAAAAAGTCACCTATATTCTTTGTGTCGTAATTTTTTTTTCATATCTCCCAATTTTTTTTTTTTTTTTTTTGTTTGTTTCTTATAGACCACTAAATAAAGATACGTTTTAAGCTTTTATTCGTTATTTCGGTCGAGTAGTATGCGTTCATCCCAAAATCGACAATTTTAAAAATGAAAAAATTTTGTTTTGAAAAATTCTCATTTTGCCAAAGCACCGATTGTTAAGCCGATCTTTTTTCTAAAAAGCCCCATGGGCCCACTAACTAACTGTAAAAGGTTTTAATATCCTACCGGTAAATAGCTGAGAAATACGAAATATGCCAATTATGAAAAAATAATGTTTTTTTAACATATGTCCCCATTTTGGGGATTTTGGGGATTTTTATACGAATTTTGGGAATAATATATTCAACAATATTTCTGAAAACAATTTTCCCTGTAAAACTCAATAAATATCATAATGATATCATAATTAGTTCAAAAGTTAAATAGATTTCAATTAATACTTTTAATTTCCAAAAAAATGGAATTTAAAAAAATGGTTCCTTGCCCCAAAAACGTTCAATTATCGTAACTCTCTAAAATACCTTGCCAACGATATGTTATACATAAGCCTTTGCTTAGTAAAATGCGTAAAAACTTTGTATTAAATTTCACTATTTCGGATGAAGTAGTGAATTTCTGTAAATGTATCTGTCCATATTTTGGTATAGCCCCTATATAGACCTATCTCCCGATTTTACTTTTTGGGCTTCTAAAAACCGGAATTTTTGTCCAATTTGTCTGAAATTTAAAATCTAAAGTTTTTTAGGACTATAAATATGTGTACAAGAAATGTTTTTATTTCTTGGGTTTCTACTAATTTTTATACAATTTGCTTGAAATTTGAAATCTAGAGGTTTTTGAAGACCATAAATAGATGTTCCGAATAAACTGGGTATCGGTATAAATTTTGATATATCCCCCTTATAAACCCTGTAAACATCAACAAATAGCGCTCGTATGTCAAAATGTTCAGAGTACGTATAACCTCATAAATGTCCAGCTTTACATTAGCAATCAGTTGGCAGATTGCAACACTAGGGTTCTCGTATAATACGGTCTTGCCAAATAACTTCTAAACTATAAAACCATCTATACAAAAATCGTATTTGTTACATCTTTCGATTAGTTTTAAAATTTCCATAAATATTAACTGACTTCTAGCCAATATATCATCATAGGACTATCACACTCACACACACACACACATCCTTAGGATCGTCACAAATTTTCTGCAAACAATTTTTGTCAATGTGGTTTCATCGCCTTTGAAAAGTTCTTTCCTTAGTTTTAAGTGCTACCACAAAATGTTGTTGTTGCTGTTGTTCTACCTATACGTTTTTCTTTATGTTTCATTTATTATTTCTATGATTTTGTTATACTCTTCAGCACTTTTGTTACTCTATTGCTTTTACCATGTTTCAGTTTTTGATATTACATTTTTTTTTTCTTTTCCTCCAGAAAACCGAATATAGTCCGGAGTTAAGTGGTTTACTGGAAAATCTACATGTTTCACTTGGCTCTACATTGGGTTTACCTCAAAGTGGTAAGTTATGTAATGATATGCAAATTTGATATGCTGTTTTTATATATATCCAAAGTTTAGCTTAGATGCATTCATAGATAGCAGACCATAAAATCTAATAGTGATACACAGGGAGAAAAAATATAAAAAAATCATTCATATTTTTCTCTATACAGCACTAATAGATTTTATAACCAGGGATGGAAAATAAAGTACTATAGTACGTTTTTCAAGACTTTTTCACCCTGCTGAGTACCGTAGTACCCCCGAATGATTTAGTACCTTTTGTGTAGACATTTTTGCGACGATTTCAGATTTATGGTACAATAGTTTTGACAAAATATTTTAATATTTTGAGAAAGTCAATAACAAACTTATTTGCTAATAATTTGTAAAATTTGGCAAAACAGACAAGTTCATGCTGATAGAAAAATTTGTAATAGCTATAGTCAAAAACACGATTTTATTGATTTTTAATAACGGTTTAGTGGAAAACAGCATGTGTTTCTATAATACGCGTCCACACAAACGCTTTCTAGATGAGAAATTATCGATCCCGTACTAAATAATACGAACCATTACAGTCACGGTCGAAACTTGAGACATAAAAAATCTACCAACATTTGGAGAAAATCTTACAAAACTACGAAAAAAATTTATGTTTTTCAGTAAGTTTTGTCAAAATGTTATTTCTACAGAAAATTATGACAAAATTTTTTTCTTTTGGAAAATGTTATTTTATTTTTTGCCAACATTTTACTTCTATAGAAAAATTTGCCAAAATTTTATTTCTATAGACAATTTTGTCACAATTTTATTTCTATAGAAAATTTTGCCAAAATTTTATTTCTATGGAAAATTTTATCAACACTTTATTTCTATAGAAAATTTTGCAAAATTTTATTTCTATAGAAAATTTTGTAAAATTTTTATTTTTATGGAAAATTTTTCAACATTTTATTTCTATAGAAAATTTTGCAAAATTTTATTTCTATAGAAAATTTTGTCAAAATTTTATTTCTATAGAAAATTTTGTCAAAATTTTATTTCAACAGAAAATTTTGTCAAAATTTTATTTCTAGAGAAAATTTTATTTCTGTATAAAATTTTGTCATAAATTTATTTCTATAGAAAATTTTGTCAAAATTTTATATCTATAAACAATTTTGTCAAAATTTTATATCTATAGAAAATTTTGTCAATTTTTTTTCTTTTGCAAAATTTTATTTTATTTTTTGTCAACATTTTATTTCTACAGAAAATTTTGTCACAATTTTATTTCTATAGAAAATTTTGTCAAAATTTTATTTTTATAGAAAATTTTGTTAAAATTTTACGTCTACAGAAAATTTTGGCAAAATTGTATTTCTAAGGAAAATTTTGCAAAAATTTTATTTCTATGGAAAATTTTATCAAAATTTTATTTCTATAGAACATTTTATTTCTATGGAAAATTTTGTCAACATTTTATTTCTACAGAAAATTTTGTCAAAATTTTATTTTTATAAAAAATTTTGTCAAAATTTTATTTCTATAGAAAATTTTGTCAAAATTTTATTTCTGTAGAAAATTTTGTCCAAATTGTATATCTATAAACAATTTTGTCAAAATTTTATATCTATAAACAATTTTGTCAAATTTTTTTCTTTTGGAAAATTTTATTTTATTTTTTGTCAACATTTTATTTCTACAGAAAATTGTGTCAAAATTTTATTTCTGTAGAAAATTTTGTCAAAATTTTATTTTTATAGAAAATTTTACCAAAATTTTATTTGTATAGAAAATTTTGCCAAAGTTTTATTTCTATAGAAAATTTTTTCAACATTTTATTTCTATAGAAAATTTTGCCAAAATTTTATTTCTATGGAAAATTTTGTCAAAATTTTATTTTTATAGAAAATTTTTGTCCACATTTTATTTCTATAGGAAATTTTGTCAAAATTTTATTTCTAAAGAAAATTTTGCCAAAATTTTATTTCTAAAGAAAATTTTGCCAAAATTTTATTTCTATGGAAAATTTTGTCATCATCTTATTTCTATAGAACATTTTGTCAAAATTTTATTTCTATAGAAAATTTTGCAAAATTTTATTTCTATAGAAAGTTTTGTCAAAATTTTATTTCTATAGAAAATTTTGTAAAAATTTTATTTCTATAGAAAATTTTGTCAAAATTTGATTTCTATGGAAAATTTTATCAACACTTTATTTCTATAGAAAATTTTGCAAAATTTTATTTCTATAGAAAATTTTGTAAAAATTTTATTTCTATGGAAAATTTTTTCAACATTTTATTTCTATAGAAAATTTTGTCAATTTTTTTTCTTTTGCAAAATTTTATTTTATTTTTTGTCAACATTTTATTTCTACAGAAAATTTTGTCACAATTTTATTTCTACAGAAAATTTTGTCACAATTTTATTTCTATAGAAAATTTTGTCAAAATTTTATTTTTATAGAAAATTTTGTTCAAAATTTACGTCTACAGAAAATTTTGGCAAAATTTTATTTCTAAGGAAAATTTTGCAAAAATTTTATTTCTATGGAAAATTTTATCAACATTTTATTTCTATAGAACATTTTATTTCTATGGAAAATTTTGTCAACATTTTAGTTCTACAGAAAATTTTGTCAAAATTTTATGTTTATAACAAATTTTGTCAAAATTTTATTTCTATAAAAAATTTTGTCAAAATTTTATTTCTGTAGAAAATTTTGTCAAAATTGTATATCTATAAACAATTTTGTCAAAATTTTATATCCATAAACAATTTTGTCAAATTTTTTTCTTTTGGAAAATTTTATTTTATTTTTTGTCAACATTTTATTTCTACAGAAAATTTTGTCAAAATTTCTGTAGAAAATTTTGTCAAAATTTTATTTTTATAGAAAATTTTACCAAAATTTTATTTCTATAGAAAATTTTTTCAACATTTTATTTCTATAGAAAATTTTGCCAAAATTTTATTTCTATGGAAAATTTGGTAAAAATTTTATTTTTATAGAAAATTTTTGTCCACATTTTATTTCTATAGGAAATTTTACCAAAATTTTATTTCTATGGAAAATTTTGCCAAAATTTTATTTCAATAGAAAATTTTGTCAAAATTTTATTTCTATGGAAAATTTTGTCATCATTTTATTTCTATAGAAAATTTTGTAAAAATTTTATTTCTATAGAAAATTGTGCCAAAATTTTATTTCTATGGAAAATTTTATCAACATTTTATTTCTATAGAAAATTTTGCCAAAATTTTATTTCTATGGAAGATTTTATCAAAATGTTATGTACATAGAAATTTTTGTCAAAATTTTATTCCTATAGAAAATTTTGTCAAAATTTTATTTCTATAGAAAATTTTGTCAAAATTTTATTTATATAGAAAATTTTTTCAAAATTTTATATCTATAAAAAATTTTGTCAAAATTTTATATCTATAGAAAATTTTGTCAAAATTTTTATATAAAATATATATTTATATATTTATAAAAATTATTTATAAAAATTTTATTTCTATAGAAAATGTTGTCAAAATTTTATTTCTACAGAAAATGTTGTCAAAATTTTATTTCTATAGAAAATTTTGCCAATATATTATTTTTATAGAAAATTTTGCCAATATTTTATTTTTATAGAAAATTTTGTCAAAATTTTATTTTTATAGAAAAATTTGGCAAGATTTTATTTCTATAGAAAATTTTGTCAAAATTGTATTTCTATAGAAAATTTTGTCAAAATTGTATTTCTACAGAAAATTTTGTCAAAATTTTATTTCTATAGAAAATTTTGTCAAAACTTTATATCTATAAAAAATTTTGTCAAAATTTTATATCTATAGAAAATTTTTTCAATATTTTATTTCTTTAGAAAATTTTGTCAACAAATTACTTTTATTTATCTACAGAAAATTTATGAAGTACCATGAAGTACAACTGTGGCAACCGTGATTACGATACTATGGTAGTTTTGTAAGCGGATACAAAACTAAAAAAACATATTAACAATTTTATTTTCTTTAAAATTCAGTCTAAAGAAGCTCTTGACGACAATAATCTTCCAATGGAATTTTTGTTGAAAGTTAATGAAAAGTACTTTTTCTGTCAAAAAAATACTTTCTTAAAATTTTTTTTAAGCTTCGGCACTTTTTTATTATGCCATAAATTGCTGTTTCACTTTTTGTTATGTTATGTCACTTTTAAATCAATTCGTTTTTAATATTCTACATAAATTTTGATCCAGGATCTCTTCAAAAATTATTAATGTGTTCGGTGTCTTATTATAAAATCGAACTAATTCGTTCAATAATAGAATTTTGATAATTTTTAACTTGCCAAACTATAACAATATCAAGCGGACAATTGTGACGCCTGAAAATATGCAGCAAAAATTGTTGTACTATGTAAATAGAGTACTTCTATGAACTTTTAATTTAAAAGATGGATTTTCGATGAAATTAAGATAAATTTTTGTTTTTATAGTACACAATTATAAAACTAACTTAATTCTTATATTGTCTCCACAAAAAAATGTGAAACTTTATTTTTAATTAGTGTGTATCATTTTATTGCAAGTGAAACTTTTTCAGTCACTTTATAGAAATTCTCAACGGTACCCAGCAAAATAGTGTCACCAAAAAAGTGGTGAAAATGTTCTTTTTCGATCCGGAAGTGGTGCAAAACTAGAGCAGAAGCGATGAATTTAACATGAACTTGTAATAGGATGGATGTACACCATTTCAACAGCCGTTGCACTGAATTCGAATCACTTTTTAGGGTGTGATCTGAATTAAGTGTTTTGGATGTGAATTAAGAAATTTTATGATATTTTGCCAAATAAATAATTTTAATATTTTTTATGATTTCTAATGTATTCTAACGCTTGTCGGAAACGCTTGACATAAAATATTTTCAAAAATTCGCAATACTTCTACAATGGATTTAGAATTTTTAACGACAAAATTTTAATAATATGTTTCATTTTATTAATTCTTACTTTGTTTTTAATCTATTTGAAACAAAACAAGTATATACGGCCGTAAGTTCGGCCAGGCCGAAGCTTATGTACCCTCCATCATGGATTGCGTAGAAACTTCTACTGAAGACTGTCACCCACAATAAAATTACTTGGGTTGCGGTATCACTTGCCTATGGCAAGGTATCTTAATACTTCCTAACAACGTCTTCTAAATTGCAAGGTAGTCCATATGTGGTATATATTAAACTAAAAAAGGCCGATTAACTACGTATATAATTAAGTTTGACAAAGTTTTCTATAGAAATAAAATTTTGAAAAAAAAAAAATGTTGACAAATTTTTCTATAGAAATAAAATTTTAACAAAATTTTCTATAGAAATACAATTTTTTCAAAATTTTCTATAGAAATAAAATTTTGTCACAATTTTCTATAGAAATAAAATTTGACAAAATTTTCTATAGAAATAAAATTTTGTCAAAATTTTCTATAGAAATAAAATTTTGACAAAATTTTCTATAGAAATAAAATTTTGACAATTTTTTCAAGAGAATAAAAATTTTGACAACATTTTCTATAGAAATAAAATTTGACAAAATTTTCTATAGGAATAAAATTTTGACAAAATTTTCCACAAAATTAAATATTTGACAACATTTTCTATAAAAATAAAATTTTGGTAGATTATATTTGGCTCGAGTGGCAACCATGATTATAAACCGATATGGACCAATTTTTGTGTGAATGGGGATTGGCTATAGACCTATATGGACCAATTGTGGCATGGTATTTAACGGCCATATACTAACACCACGTTGCAAATTTCAACCGGATCGGATGTATTTTGCTTTTCCAAGAGGCTCCGGAGATCAAATTTAGGGAAAGGTTTATATGGGGGCTATATATAATTATGGACCGATATGGACCAATTTTTGCATGGATGTTAGAGACCACATACTAACACCACGTTCCAAATTTCAAACGGATCGGAAGAATTTTGACCCTCCAATAGGGTCCGTGGGACAAATCTGGGGATCGGTTTTTATGGGGGCTATATATAATTATGGACCGATATGAACCAATTTTTGCATGTTTGTTAGAGACCATATACTAACACCACGTACCAAATTTCAACCGGATCGGATAAATTTTGCTCCTGCAAGATGCGTCGGAGGTCAAATCTGGGGATCGGTTTATATTGGGGCTATATATAATTATGGACCGATATGGACCAATTTTTGCATGGTTGTTAGAGACCATATATTTACACCATGTACCAAATTTCAGCCGGATTGGATGAAATTTGCTGCTCTTAGAGGGTCCGCAAACCAAATCTGGGTATCGGTTAATATGGGGGATATATATAATTATGGACCGATATGGACCAATTTTTGCATGGTTGTTAGAGACCATATACTAACACCACATACCAAATTTCAACCGGATTGGATGAATTTTGCTCCTCTAAGAGGCTCCGGAGTTCAAATCTGGGGATCGGTTTATATGGGGGCTATATATAATTATGGACCGATGTGGACCAATTTTTGCATGGTTGTTAAAGATCATATGGTAACACCATGTAAGAATTTTCAGCCGGATCGGATGAAATTTGCTTCTCTTAGAGTCCCCGCAAGCCAAATTTGGGGGTCCGTTTATATGGGGGCTATATACCCAGCAAAAAAAGCGTCGCCAAAAAAGTAATGAAACTGTTCTTTTTGGATCCGGAAGTGGTGAAAAATTGACGCAGAAGCGATGAATTTAACATGGGCTTGTCATAGGACGGAAGTCCTCCATTTCAATAGCCGTTGCACTGAACTTGATTCACTTCTTTAGGTGTGATTCGAATTCAAAGTTTTGAATGTAAATTAACAAATTCTGTGATATTTTGTCAAATAAATAATTTTAAAATTTTTTTTAATTTTGAATAGATTCTAACGCTTGTCGGAAGCGTTTGACCTCAAATATTTTCAAAAATTCACAATTTTTTCAGATTGGATTTAGCATTTTTTTTTTTCATAAAATTTAAATGATTTGTACCATTTTATTAATTCTTACTCTGTTTTTAACCTATTTGAAACAAGCAAAGTTAGAATTACCTATTAAAAGTATGAAAAAATCAAGTTTTAAAAAATTGAATTAAAAGAACTTCCTGGGAAGTTAAAATAAAGAACATCATTGGGAGTGGATCTTCTGGAAGTGCTTAGAAAGTTGTGCCTTTGGAAGAACTTCAAAATTTTTTTGCTGGGATCTAATTATGGACCGATGTGGACCAATATTTGCATGGTTGTTAAAGACTACATACAAACACCATGTACCAAATTTCAGCCGGATCGGATAAAATTTGCTTCTCTTAGAGGGTTTGCAAACCAATTTGGGGGTCCGTTTATATGGGGGCTATACGTAAAAGTGGACTGATATGGCCCATTTGCAATACCATCCGACATATATCGATAACAGCTAATTGTGCCAAGTTTCAAGTCGATAGCGATAGTTTCGTTCGGAAGTTAGCGAGATTTCAACAGACGGACGGACGGACATGCTCAGATCGACTCAGAATTTCACCACGACCCTGAATATATATACTTTATGGGGTCTTCGAGCAATATTTCGATGTGTTACAATCGGAATGACAAGGTTAATATACCCCCATCCTATGGTGGAGGGTATAAAAATATAAAAAAAACAAGTTATAAAAAAATTGATTTAAAATAACTTCCTGTGCAGTTAAAATAAAGAACATCTTTGGGATTACATTTTTGGAAGTGCTTTTCAAATTGTGCCTTTAGAAGAACTTCCGATTGTTTGGTGGGTAGCGCTGCTCACAAATGCACTTTGATAGTCTGTGTTTGTATCAAGTGAGAGCCAAAATTACTTAGCACCGAAAATTGAAAGTTTTTAAGATAATCACTAAATATTGCAATAATTCAGAAGCACCCTCATGTACGGAAATCACACTATAAATAGAAACATAATAATCTATACGATTCTAATTGCTCTGTATTTAAATTCACCAATTTTTATAGTAGAATACTTGAAATTGATGGAGAATATTTTATAAAATCTAACAAAACTTCAATTTTGTTAGAATTCTACCAACTGCGAAAACCGTGATATCGATAGAATATTTATTAGACATTCATACTTCCAACATTGAGTACAAATTATTAATTGTAAAATACTGTATATTTAATTAATTATTATAAATAAACTCAACAACTAATCTTCACAGTGTATGGTTGTATAAACATGCATCAAAAGATCTAAATGAAATCATGAAACTATGTCCTTGCATATCCATATATATATATATATATATAGAGAGAAGTATTCTTATAATGGAAAACTGGTTCAATGCATTCGTATGCAGATGAAGTAAATTCAAATTTAAGATTTGTTGGCTTTCTATGCATAGGGATGTATATGTTGGTAGGCGTGTGTGTGTGTGGGTGTGTTTGTGTGGGTGTGTTTGTGTGGGTGTGTTTGTGTTTCAACAAGGATATGCCACATAAATGTTGTTGTGTGGACTATGAAAGGTATGCAGGGCAACAGGATAAACGGATTAAAATCATACATACAAAAGAATTTCGGAAATCGTTAATGTTCTTCCATGAATAATAGTTACAGTCTTTTTGTCCTTCTTTACATTGTATGGAAAATGCTTGAGTAGTCTTTATTTTCAAATAATCTTTCATTCCCCTCCATTTGGAGGATATAAGAAGGCAGGACAAAAGAATTTCGAACTGTATTAATAGCAAAATAATATGCAAAAGTACAACAAGGAATCTCTATATATGAATCGGCAATAGTTAAAGAGTTAAAAACGATATTACAAATTTTAAGAAAATGGATTAAAAAATGGAAATCTGTCAATAAATGGTGGTTATATCTAAAACTTTGCCACAAAAGATTAATTGTCACCAAATTTGAAGACGATTACGGCCCGGCCGTAAGTTCGGCCAGGCCGAATCTTATGTTCCCTCCACCATGGATTGCGTAGAACCTTCTACTAAAGATGGTCATCCATAATTAAATTACTTGGGTTGCGGCCGATGGCAAGGCATCTTTAAACTTCTTAACATCATCTTCTAAATTGTAAGTTAGTCCATGCGGGATATATAGTAGACAAAAGAAAAGTCGATTAAATAAGTATATATTCAGTTCTTAACCGGTATATATAGGGAAGACATAATTATGAACCGATATGAACTTTTGTGCGGTAATTATAGAGCCAGAATTGAAATATTGGGCTGCCTTTATATGGGGGCTATATACAATTACGAACACGAGTCTACCAAAAATTGCAGATTTTTTACTAATTGGTAGATTGGTAGAATTCTTGATATTTTAGAAGATTTTGCAAAATATTCCTCTCTAACTATGAAATGTTTCATAAATTTTGACAAAATTTTCCACAGAAATAAAATTCTGACAAAATTTTCTATAGAAATTAAATTTTGACAAAATTTTTCATAAAAACCAAATTTGACAAAATTTTCTATAGAAATAAAATTTTGACTAAATTTTCAATAGAAATAAAATCTTGACAAAATTTTGTATGGTAATAAAATTTTGACAAAATTTTTTATAGAAATAAAATGTTGACAACATTTTCTAACAGGTTGGCTGATAAGTCAATGCATATTATTTTTATACCCTTCACCACTACTGTGGTACAGGGTATAATAAGTTTGTGCATTTGTATGTAACGCCAAGAAGGAAAAGTCGTTTAGTATACCGATCGTCTTAGAATTAAATTCTGAATCGATTTAGCGATGACCGTCTGTCTGTCTGTCTGTCTGTCTGTCTGTCTGTCTGTCCGTCTGTCTGTCTGTCTGTCTGTCTGTTGATGTATTTTTGTGTGCAAAGTACAGCTCGCAGTTTTAGTCCGATTGTCCTAAAATTTGGTATATGGTCCTGTTTCGGCTCAAAGACGATCCCTATTGATTTTGGTTCAGATTTAGATATAGCTGCCATATATATTTTTCACCGATCTGGTCATAATTGGCGTGTATATCAACCGATCTTCCTCAAATTCCATACATCCGAATATTTTATGAGTCTCGAAAAACTTGCAAAATATCAGCCAAATCGGTTCAGATTTAGATATAGCTCCCATATATAGCTTTCGCCCGATTTACATTCATTTGCCCACAGAGGCCAATTTTTTGCTCCGATTTAGTTGAAATTTTGCACAGGGAGTAGACTTAGCATTGTAGCTATGCGTTGCAAATTTGGTTGAAATCGGTTCAGATTTAGATATATCACCCATATATAGCTTTCGCCCGATTTACACTCATATGACCGTAGAGGCCAATTTTTTGCTCCGATTTAGTTGACATTTTGCACAGGGAGTAGACTTAGCATTGTAGCTATGCGTTGCAAATTTGGTTGAAATCGGTTCAGATTTAGATATATCACCCATATATATGTTTTTCTGATTTCGACAAAAATGGTCAAAATACCAACATTTTCCTTATAAAATCGCCACTGCTTAGTCGAAAAGTTGTAAAAATGACTCTAATTTTCCTAAACTTCTAATGCATATATATCGAGCGATAAATCATAAATAAACTTTTGCGAAGTTTTCTTAAAATTGCTACAGATTTAAATGTTTCCCATATTTTTTTTACTAACATTGTGTTCCACCCTAGTGCATTAGCCAACTTAAAATTTGAGTCTATAGATTTTGTAGAAGTCTATCAAATTCTGTCCATATCAAGTGATATTTAAATGTATGTATTTGGGACAAACCTTTATATATAGCCCCAACACATTTGACGGATGTGATATGGTATCGAAAATTTAGATCTACAAAGTTGTGCAGGGTATAATATAGTCGGCCCCGCCCGACTTTAGACTTTCCTTACTTGTTATATAGTACCAACCTTCAAATGATTCGTGTCAAAATTTGACGTCTGTAAGTCAATTAGTTTGTGAGATAGAGCGTCTTTTGTGAAACAACTTTTGTTATTGTGAAAAAAATGGAAAAAAGGAATTTCGTGTCTTGATAAAATACTGTTTTCTGAAGGGGGAAAAATACGGTGGAAGCAAAAACTTGGCTTGATAATGAGTTTCCGGATTCCGCCCCAGAGAAATCAACAATAATTGATTGGTATACAAAATTCAAGCGTGGTGAAATGAGCACGGAAGACGGTGAACGCAGTGGACGCCCGAAAGAGGTGGTTACCGACGAAAACATCAAAAAAATCCACAAAATGATTTTGAATGACCGTAAAATGAAGTTGATCGAGATAGCAGAGGCCTTAAAGATATCAAAGGATATCATTCATCAATATTTGGATATGCGGAAGCTCTGTGCAAACTGGTTGCTGCGCTAGTTCACATTTGACCCCAAAAACAACAACATGTTGATGATTCTGAGCGGTGTTTGCAGCTGTTAACTCGTAATACACCCGAGTTTTTCCGTCGATATGTGATCACTACACTCCTGAGTCCAATCGACAGTCGGCTGAGTGGACAGCGACCGGTGAACCGTCTCCGAAGCGTGGAAAGACTCAAAAGTCCGCTGGCAAAGTAATGGCCTCTGTTTTTTGGGATGCGCTTGGAATAATTTTTATCGATTATCTTGAGAAGGGAAAAACCATCAACAGTGACTATTTTATGGCATTATTGGAGCGTTTGAAGGTCGAAATCGCGGCAAAACGGCCCCATATGAAGAAGAAAAAAGTGTTGTTCCACCAAGACAACGCATCGTGCCACAAGTCATTGCGAACGATGGAAAAAATTCATGAATTGGGCTTCGAATTGCTTCCCCACCCACCGTATTCTCCAGATCTAACCCCCAGCGACTTTTTCTTGTTCTCAGACCTCAAAAGAATGCTCGCAGGGAAAATATTTGGCTGCAGTGACGAGGTGATCGCCGAAACTGAGGCCTATTTTCAGGAAAAACCGAAGGAGTACTACCAAAATGGTATCAACAAATTGGAAGGTCGTTATAATCGTTGTATCGCTCTTGAAGGGAACTATGTTGAATAATAAAAACGAATTTTGACAAAAAATGTGTTTTTCTTTGTTAGACCGGGGACTTATCAACCAACCTGTTACAATTACGAACACGAGTCTAGCAAAAATGGCAGAATTTTTACTAATTGGTAGATTCATAGAATTCTTGATATTTTAGAAGATTTTGCAAAATATTCCTCTCCAACTATGAAATGCTTCATAAATCTTGACAAAATTTTCCACAGAAACAAAATTTTCTATCGAAATAAAACTTTGACAAAATTTTCTATAGAAACAAAATTTTGACTAAATTTTCTATAGAAATAAAATCTTGACAAAATTTTGTATAGTAATAAAATTTTGACAAAATTTTTTATAGAAATAAAATGTTGACAACATTTTTTATAGTAATAAAATTTTAACAAAATTTTCTATAGTAATAAAATTTTAACAAAATTTTCTATAGTAATAAAATGTTGACAAAATTTTCTATAGTAATAAAATTTTGACAAAATTGTCTATAGAAATAAAATTTTGGTAGATTATTTTTGGGGATCGGCAATATATAACTATAGACCGATATGGACCAATTTTGGCATAGTTGTTCGTGGCCATATACCAGCGCAATGTACCAAATTTCACCACGTACCAAATTTCAAACGGGTCGGATGAATTTTGCTCCTCCAATAGCTCCGGAGGTCAAATATGGGGATCGGTTTATATGGGGGCAACATTATGTACCAAATTTCAGCCGGATCGGATGAAATTTACTTCCCTTTGAGGCTCCGCAAGCCAAATCGGGGGATCGGTTTATATGAGGGCTATATATAATTATGGACCGATGTAGACCAATTTTTTCATGGTTGGTAGAGACCATATACTAACACCACGTACCAAATTTCAACCGGATCGGATGAAATTTGATTCTCTTAGAGGCTCCGCAAGCCAAATCTGGGGATCGGTTTATATGGGGGCTATATATAATTATGGACCGATGTAGACCAATTTTTGCACGGTTGTTATAGACCATATACCAACATCATGTACCAAATTTCAGCCGGATCGGATGAAATTTACTTCCCTTTGAGGCTCCGCAAGCCAAATCGGGGGACCGGTTTATATGAGGGCTATATATAATTATGGACCGATGTACACCAATTTTTTCATGGTTGGTAGAGACCATATACTAACACCACGTACCAAATTTCAACCGGATTGGATGAAATTTGATTCTCTTAGAGGCTCCGCAAGCCAAATCTGGGGATCGGTTTATATGGGGGCTATTATAATTATGGACCGATGTAGACCAATTTTTGCATGGTTGTTAGAGACCATATACTTACACCATGTACCAAATTTCATCCGGATCGGATGAAATTTGCTTCTTTTAGAGGCTCCGCAAGCCAAATCTGGGGATCGGTTTATATGGTGGCTATATATAATTATGGACCGATTTGGACCAATTTTTGCATGGTTGTGAGAGACCATGTACCAAATTTCAACCGGATCGGATGAATTTAGTTCCTCCAAGAGGCTCCGCAAGCGACCATGTACCAAATTTCAACCGGATCGGATGAATTTAGTTCCTCCAAGAGGCTCCGCAAGCCAAATCTGAGCGTCGGTTTATATGGGGGCTATACGTAAAAGTGGTCCGATATGGCCCATTTGCATTTGAATTTTTGCATGGTCATTAAAAAACATATACCAACACCATGTTCCAAATTTCAACCGGATTGGATGAATTTAGCTGCTCCAAGACGCTCCGGAGGACAAATCTGGGGATCGATTTATATGGGGTCTATATATAATTATGGACCAATTCTTGCATGGTTGTTAGAGACCATATACTAACACCACGTACCAAATTTCAACCGGATCGGATGAATTTTGCTCCTCTAAGAGGCTCCGGAGGTCAAATCTGGGGATCGGCTTAAATGGGGGCTATATATAATTATGGACCGATATGGACCACTTTTGGCATGGTTGTTAGAGACAATATACTAACACCACGTACCAAATTTCAATCGGATCGGATGACTTTTGCTCCTCTAAGAGGCTCCGGAGGTCAAATCTGGGGATCGGTTTATATGGGGTCTATATATAATTATGGGCCGATGTGGACCAATTTTCGCATGGTCATTAGAGAACATATACCAACACCATGTACCAAATTTCAGCCGGATCGGGTGAAATTTGGTTCTCTTAGAGGCTCCGCAAGCCAAATCTGGGGATCGGCTTAAATGGGGGCTATATATAATTATGGGCCGATGTGGACCAATTTTCGCATGGTCATTAGAGAACATATACCAACACCACGTACCAAATTTCAACCGGATCGGATGAATTTTGCTCCTCCAAGAGGCTCCGGGGGTCAAATCTGGGAATCGGTTTATATGGGGGCTACATATATATTATTATGGGCCGATGTGGACCAATTTTTGCATGGTCATTAGAGAACATATACCAACACCATGTACCAAATTTCAGCCGGATCGGATGAAATTTGGTTCACTTAGAGGCTCCGCAAGCCAAATCGGGAGATCGGTTTATATCGACCGATATGGACCAATTTTTGCATGGTTGTTAGAGACTATATACTAACACCATGTACCAAATTTCAGCCGTATCGGATGAAATTTGCTTCTCTTAGAGCAATCGCAAGCCAAATTTGGGGGTCCGTTTATATGGGGGATATACGTAAAAGTGTACCGATATGGCCCATTTGCAATACCATCCGACCTACATCAATGACAACTACTTGTGCCAAGTTTCAAGTCGATAGCTTGTTTCGTTCGGAAGTTAGCGTGATTTCAACAGACGGACGGACGGACATACTCAGATCGACTCAGAATTTCACCGCGACCCAGAATATATATACTTTATGGGGTCTAGGAGCAATATTTCGATGTGTTACAAACGGAATGACAAAGTTAATATACCTCCCCTCCTATGGTGGAGGGTATAATTAAACTAAACAAAAATTCGCCATCAAATGTGAATATATACTACACAGTTTCTTTTGAATTAAAAAAAATCATATAAGATGTAAAAAGTTTTATTTGATATGAAAATGTTTTCCTTTGAAATGTAAAACTATTCATTTTATCTAAAATGCTAATATTCTCCAAAATCTTTATTTCTAAGGACTTCCAATAAAAATAATATATCAATTTCTATATGTTTACAATTTCAGGTATAACATCAATCAAAGATGAAATTAAATATTGGAAACAAAAACTTAATCAAAAGTCTAGTTCCCGAATCGATAGGGAAGCGGCCCAAATGTTTATTGGTGTACTGGAGAACATAGATCATCAAATAAGGTATAATTTCATAGATCTTGTCTTCAAAAAAAATATTAAAAAGAAATTTTATATAGAAATAAAATTTTGACAAAATTTTCTATAGAAATAAAATTTTGATAACAATTTCTATAGAAATAAAATTTTAACAAAATTTTCTTTAGAAATAACAGTTTGACAAAATTTTGCTATAGAAATAAAATTTATATGATTTTATCTCATAATCTCGGCTATAGGTCTATAAATTAAAATTAAAATTGTTGGTTTTTTATTTTCCGATATTTCGATTGACTTCGTCAGATAAAACAAGTAAGGAAAATCTAAAGTCGGGCGGGGCCGACTATATTATACCCTGCACCACTTTGTAGATCTTAATTTTCGATACCATATCACATCCGTCAAATGTGTTGGGTGCTATATATAAAGGTTTGTCCCAAATACATACATTTAAATATCACTCGATTTGGACAGAATTTGATAGACTTTTACAAAAT